>NC_133930.1:39846846-40146846 GCF_964199755.1 Larus michahellis | reverse complement strand
ACAAGAGCATGGAATTCACATTTTGAAATTAAATGGACTCATGTTAATGAAGTTGCTGTCTAGAATTCTGAGTCCTCCATTGAAAGGTGTTTTAATGGTCTGTTTTACTATGATCCATTAGGAACATTCACTCAATGCCAAGCAAAAGTAACCTCATCCAAACTTCAGGTTAAATGGAGGCTGCAAGGGATGCTTGAAGGAAGTTACACTGCTTCCCGTGCTCAAGCTGGCTAAGAGATAACTTAGTATGTTTATTCTGCTGTATAAACATAACCTAAGGACATTCTTGGAGTATAAGAAAGGCCACACCACATCAAGCTCGTCTCAGTTTGGGCACCAACTTTACAGTTTCCTACTGTGAGGGGAGGTTTTCCACCACCTCTGTACTGGGATAACATAAGAATTTTTCACCTGAAAATAGAATTCAATTCTATTTCACTCAGAAGTAGAATAGGGCAAAGTGACCTAATTGCTCAAAGCTCTCTCTGTGATGTAGCTCTTAGCTAAAGATCTTGGCCTTACCCTGCCGGACACTGGTTCACGCATGCTTTTCCTTGTCTGTACCAGCCTGGTTTGCAGGAAAGGCACTGTGAGCTGTGTTTTCCAGTGCAAGTGACACAGGCGCTGTGGCACGGGGAACATCGTCTCTCATCGCTGTCAACATAATACCCATCTGGGCATGTTTCAACACAGGTTGTATCTGCACAGAGGACAATGCAGAATAATACATCATATTCAGTATTTGCTGCTATAAAACATCTCATACAGCTGTGCTAGAACAAACTCTCTAACAGGAGATGATGTTAGAGTGTGTACCAGAACAAGAAAAGAGAATGTTAGGATATAGTAATTATTTTTTTATTTCTTCTAAGTCTTGTTGGTTCATTAGTCCTCATTTCTGTGTTTTATGTACATTAGCAGGCACTTCAGAACACATAATATTTTATCTTTGGGAAATATAGATGCATAATACATAATAATGAAGAGCAACTGTGATTTCTTTCAGAATATACAAAAGATGAAACAGTAATTAGGAAACTTTCTGTCTGCATTGCCGTTTTCCTTAGGTTTTACTCTAGGCATCATCCTCATTGCATTTTGTATATATGACAAATCTGATGGCTAATTTGAGATTTAGTGACATTTGTTCATTGGTTGTTAGCCCTGTCTGTGGCTGCTGCTTTATGTTATGGGAATAAATGCCTGTAATGCTGCCAAATGTACCAGGTACATCCCACTTCTTCACTGAGATTTCAGAGGGTCATTAGAATAGGAATATTGAATGAGAAGTTAGAACTGATGCTACTAACTGCAAGTGCACCAAGCTAAGAGAGCAGTGATCATTAGTAGTTTGTACTTATTATTTAGCTTGTGTTTATAGTTTTGCTACTTAGGTTGCAACTGGGCAAAGGAAGATTATTTCTATTTTTCTTACAATTCTTTCTCCACTCCAGGATGTTTATTTACATACTTCCATCAACTGTACCAATTGTAATGGTGCGAAGCAGCTGAGTGTGTCAATAAAAAAGACAAGTCTGATGCAAGACCTCAGAAATTTAAGAATGCAAAATCTGCATCAGAATTAGACTCAAAAAGCTCAGTTTCAGTTTTAGTTCAAACTCTCTTTACATTTTTCCTGCATGAAAGATCATTTTAATAATTTTTTCTTCCAAAGATTTTCTAAAATCTTTATTTGCTTTTTAAAGAATATGCAAGTAAGTAAAGTTTGAGACCCGGGGGTTTATACTTTTTATCAATTTGTTTCTGAGAAAATAGTCTTTTATTCCAAAGTCAGAAAAGTGGTTTTGCATCTCAGCCATCCACTAGATACTGACCTAGTGATCCATGAACAACTTTTTAATAGCTCTGCTTAAGTGTTTCTTTGCTCATCAGATGTCTGCAGGGATTAAACAAGCCAACATGAAAATGTGAGCTTTTTGTGCTACATTGAAGGGGGAAAAAAAAAAAAGCAAGGCTCAGGATATCCCTGTTCGTAGGAAACAACAGGAATATTACATATCAAGTAAATGAAACATACAAGATTTGTTTAGTCATGGTGTTTGTTGCTACTTAGAAGTCCTGCTTTGGCCCCAGTCTGTGGCAAGCCCAGTCTCACAAAGAGTTTCCAGGTAGCCCCACAGAAGTAATTACCTCTGCACAAGTTATCTACTTGTCAGCTCAACTTTGCAATATTTAGCTTGTCTGAAGCAGCCCTAGATGTTTCATAAATGTGACAGAAACTTGCCTATTTCATGCATTCAGTGTAAAATAAAATCTAGAGGCAGGAGCAAGACACTTACTGAGAAGATAGTGGTTATTCGCACAGCTAAGACAGTCGTGTTCAGTGGGTCCTGAGCAGTGGAAGCATTTCTTATGACAAGACTTGCAAGTCTGAGTTTTCTCAACATAGTACTCAGTGCGAGAACAGGATCCATACGCCACACAGTGCCCATCATTGTTCATCATCAGGCCATTTCTGCAAGTAAGGCAGGCAGTGGAAGAAGAACAAGTCTGGCATGTCCTATTGCATGCTGAAATGGACAAACAGTAGGAATGTCACCATTTCTTGTTGCATTTCAGGTCATTCTTTCAGCTTTAATTTTTCAAGGAGCAGCCACCATCTCGGGATAAGAAGCTGATGGAAACAGAGTGATAGCTCTGCTTCTGCATAGTAAAACAAACGTTTTACTACTTTCAATCTTAATGCAGGTTAATGCATAATCCTTAGATTTCCTATTGCACTGGCACTGCTTTTGCTGAGCAGTGGTTCTCAACCTGCTGTCTCCAGCAACACTCAGCACTTTACCAGAGTGGTTGCCCATAATATTAAGCACATCTAGCTTTGCTACCTCCCTCTCAGCTTTCTCCAATGTTTGCTGTTCTAAGGTCTGCCTTGTTATTTTTCTGCATTAGCCAGCTCCTCTGTTTCCAGGACACTGATAGTGACATTAGCCGGCACACACAGGCCCTTTGAGGATAGTCTTTAATGAGACCCACTCGTATCTCAATACCATTCTGGGGAAAACAACAGCTGCCAACCTTTACAGTCTTTAGTGGCTTCTTCATAGTAAGTCCCTTCAGGACACTTTTCAAAACACATGCCACTGTAGAGGACAAAGTAGCTGATGGTGCACGCAGTGCAGTCATCTGAGTCAGGCCCATCACAATCCTTGCAGTCTGCATGGCAGGGAAAGCAGTGCTTGTCTGCGGCGTAGAAGTGAGAAGGGCAGTCCTGCACGCACTGGCCCTCGTGCAAGAGGAAGTCATCCATGCACTCTACAGAGGACAGCAAACAACAAGTAAGCAAACAGGCAGCAAATTCTGACCTCTGTAAGTGAGGGGGTGAAGAAATCCTAGGAAACCATACATCCTGCAGTGCCCATCATAACCGGAGGTAGGAGGACAGCTTGGGAAGGTAGTGCTTTCTTTTTCAACTCTTTCCTCTCCAAACTGCCCGTAACGGTCCAACCCTCACACAGCATCTTCTGTGTTGCATCAAGAGGCTGAGAAGCCCAGATACATGTTCAGCTTTGCTGATATTAACCGAACCATGATGCCACTGAATATAGGTGTACTTCTGCTGAGATATTATATCTTCATTATGAACTTCCTGCAAAATCAGGGATGTCCACATCTTAAGTTCTGCTTGGTTTATTATTAAAATATGAGTCTGGCTGGAATATATGGATCTGAATGTTTGTCTTTGTATAGAGCTGGGATTCATCTGCTAATTGTATTTATGAGTACTTGGTTTAATAGCTTTATTGATGATTTTTTTTTTTTCATTTCATCCATGTTTGTGTTTCCAGAATGGCTTGCTCAACATTCACTATCCTGGAAATTTTCATGGGGGTATTTGGACTCACTAAGATATCCAAGGCTTTCCTAATATGTTTCATTACAGAGATTTCATTCGCAAGCATGAGTATTCATTTGCAAAAATGGTAATGAGATGTAAAGTTCAACCAAACTAGAAAAGAAACATTCTCTATTTTACATTGGTGTAAATGTGTATGCAAATGTTTAGGCATGGATACACTTGGTCAGAAATAGAATCAGACCAGTAGGAACCTCCAAAGGTCGACAGCAACAGGCAAAGCAACGTGAAATCTTTACAGATTAATGGTTTAGACTGAGTCTCATCATAAAGCACTGATTGCTTAGCCTCTATCTTAGAGGTTAGCAATGATAATATCTTAGAGGTTAGCAAGGATATATACATCTCTTTTTTTATTTTTGCTCATTTCAGAGTTCTTTTCAGATCTGTGTTTCTGTCAGTCTGTCTCTGGACAGATCCAAATGGATTTTAGCCAAGTCAAGACCAATTCTTAATAATACCTTTGCATATTTGATTGTGAATGCACTCCCGACACATTTCAGGGCAGTGTTTGCAGATTCCTTCAGAGGCAAAATGCTTCTCTGAACAGGTAGGTTTACATTTCCCTTGCTCCAGAAGCAAAGGACTTTTACAGGACAGGCATTCGTATGCACTTCCCGTGCACGTTTTACAGGATTCACTGCATTCCTCGCAAGTCTCAGAATCATTAAAATATCCCCTGTTGAATGAAAACAAACACAAAACAATCTGCTGGTCAGCCTTTAGTTAAGAAACAGCCTAGGCTATAAGAATTAAGAGTATACATGAGACTTTCCCAGCATGCACATTTCACTGGATTAAACCCAAACAGGTTTCTCACACAATTTGTTGCCCATCCCCAATTACATCCCCTCTGCCTGCATGCGGAAAATGTGCATGGTTACTGCTATGAAGAAGTCTGGCCTTCCTTTGTTGTTGTATCTCATCTCTAAGGGATGTTGGGCTTTCTTGCTCATGTCTTCGTTTCCCCCTGAGGAAGGGGGATAGATAGGAAGATGTATAATGTTTGGGAAAAGAAAGATGCAATCTCCAGTCTTGCACAGCTGACCCTCAACAGTGATATCAGGGAAAGTGAGAGAAGTATAACCTCAGTGGCCCTAGAGGAGAGAAAGAGAAGAGAAAACCCTGGAATTGTGAAGGTTGGGAAGAATAAAAAGGGCTGGGATTAAAAAAAAAGCCAGCAAAACCAGGATGCTTAAATAGTACCTATGTTTAGTGACAGCAAGCTAGAGACAGTGAAGAGGGAGCATGTTTTATTGGTATCTGTGGTGTGAGAGCATCAGTAGACAACCACGGTTGGGACTATCAGTCATAAAGAAAATATAGCAAAATATTGTGCCTATATTTCAGGAGAAGACGGATAAAAGTAGAGGCTGGATGCAATCCAGTCTGCCTACACTCTCAAAACCAAAATGTTAGAAGGTTAAAGGAAAAGCGAGTCCACATTTTGAGATGATTCCAAATCCAAATGTATACAGTCATTGATGAAAACTAAGGAAGCAGCTGACATAGAAAATAGCGCCAGAACATGTACTTCACTTTAACAAGCTCATTCTTCCCTGTAGAGGGGTGCTTTTCCTTTCCTTCTTGGAGATGATCTTTCCGAAGAAAGGCTGGGGAGGTATGTTTGGTGCAAGGTTAGAGAAAAGATAAGAAGAGCTATGCTTGCCATCTGTTCTCATCTTTTTTTTTCTCCTAACCTTTATCGTGATCCTGCATCTATTTCTCACAGTCTTCTCTTATTCCAGTCTTGAGTACTTGGCTATCCCAGTCCCTCAAAATCCTCTGTCAGAAATTATCAGTGCAGCAAATCAACCTTTTCCATCCCCTACAGAATGTCCCAAAACTCAAAAAAACCCCCCTAAAAAATATCTCATATAATCCTCTGCTCCAGTGGAGAGTAGTTATGCCTCCAGAACTTTGTCCCAGAGGCTGAAACCAGAATTTAACTCTGGTGGACTTTGTTGAATGATGTCTGAAAAGCCACTATTTATAGTCTGGAATGTGGAAAAAAGGGGGATAATAACAGCTGAAAAGACTAGTGATATATGAACAGGTTTAATTTTGTTATATTGACCCTGTGCGGGATAACTGTGGGGAATGAGTACTGAGAACAAACATATTAATGGCAAAACATTATCTTTGCTTGTATGTCACAACTTCTGATATTAAAAGTTGTTTCTGGACTACAGTAGGCTTTCGTGTAATTACTTTGCATTTTCTCTGACATTTGATGATCTTATTCTGTTCCACTGGCCCGTATTGGCTTATTTGACAAAGTTAGCAGCAAAGTACTGCTAGAGAATTTGTACTGATTGTAAGAAAAGCAGGAACTGCACATTTTTCTAAAGAAAAAGGTTAACCAAGCAAGACCTTCACACTGCATAGCACAGAGTTTGTGTGTATATATAGGTATGATGAATGCTAATGAAAAAAGCACAGAAACAGGAGAACCTGATCGACTCAAGTGCCTGATCTAATATCCATTGCCGTCAAATGGGAATCTTTCTTTTCAAATTCCGTTGATTACAGGGAAAAGTGAAGAATACAAGCCAAAGAGAGAAACACATCACTAAGCGCTGTTTTTCTGTATCAGGACTCTGATCTGCCACTTTCTGGGTTCACACCCCTGCTCTGTACCACTTTGAGGAAGGAACAAGTGAGGAGAATGACTAGAGGCTTATTTTCAATCACTATAAAGAACTACCCTGAAGTACCATGGTCCTTTTGAAATCAATGGGAGCTGTACCATCGGCCGTAGGATTTCATGGATAGTTTCACTTACGATTTTTCACTTTTTCTCTAAATGAGAGAAAATGTGGTTTGTTCAGGCATTTACCTTGACTTTTACCTGTGGTAAAAGGCATTTACCTGTGACTTTTACCTTGTGGTAGTTTCTGGTAGCCTAGGTTACATTAAGGGCTCCCTTGAAAGGTCTATAATGGATCTGAACTTTAAAGAGAAGGAGCACAGTGAGAAAATAAGGAGCAGTCATCCGGCAGCAGATACTTACTCAGGGCATTCCTGTAAACATCTGCCATTGTGGAGGAAGAGCGGATGGTCCTGTTCAGCCTGGCACTTCTGACAGTGCCAGTGGTTGGAGCACACCTCACAGCCATCCATGCACACCTTGCACTTTCCACTTGCAACATCGCCAAAAGTTTTTTGAGGGCACAGAGGGACACAGGCATCATGGATAAGAAATTTTCCTGTCAAAAGAGCAATCCAGGTGGGGAAAGGCACAAGTTAGGAATATATTTAGAAGATTCCTGCCTTAGATGACTATACAAAAAGCTTCCAACTTCCTCAAAATCTAACTTTTTGATGCTTAAAAACATGAATAAAGCATTCTTTAATCCATTTCCCAAAGTAGTTTGCTCAACCTTCACTGAAATTTAAGGTTAGAAGGAATCATCAGGATTATCTAGTACATCTTCCTAATAAATCCATACTCAGTAATTCCTGCATCATGTCTACAACTTTTGATTGAAAAGAAAGAAAACATTCACCTAACAATTTTTTTTACCCATATTGCCAAGGGCGTGTGCTTAATTCCTAGCTGATGCCTGACTTCATCTGGTGATTATCTGATTACCTGCCTATACTTGAAGCTGTCAAAGAACTTTCTAGTGACCATTAACAAAAATATTCCCTGAAAGTTTGTAGGATACAGAATATTTTAGCCTCTTGCAAAACTTACCCAAAGAAGCTGCAGTCTCTTACCTTCCGGACATGAAGTACATATGTCAGCAGTTTTCTCACAGGTCCTACATGAAGGGTCACAGGACTGAAATATTTTTTTTTCATCTGGGATGAAAGGAAAAAAAGTTTAATTTTTTACTGTCTCACAGGCTGTTTTTGTTCACTTCCCCTCCCTTTAAGAGGTCCATTTCCTACAGCTTTATCTAAACTGTTTCAAAAATGTACCTCTGTGAATTTTTGGAGTTCACACATTTGAAGAACTTGATGACTGTGTTCAACTCCACTCTCTTAAATGGTAAGTTAAGAGTTGTAATAAAGGAAAATACTAACATTATCCTGAGTTCACTAAGGTGCTTCTCTGGACTGCTTACTGCAAATGAGAACAATAATCTAGCCTAATAATATTAGTTTCAATGTAGTGCTCCAAAACCAAATCCAGATCTGTAATCATAATAGATTGCAAACAGAAAAAGCTAGAAAGTATGTAAATTTGGAGGACTTGGTGTAGTGACGTATTTTCATGGAGATTTTGTACTAGCTGGTTGCAGAACACCATCATCCTGTAACTAATGGAGAAAACTCTGAGGAGGAAGTAGAGAAATGAATCTTTGGAAAGAAAATATGTTTAAATAGTTCTCCTCAAAGCTATTGCCTGCTATTCCCCTCCAAAAGGAAGAATCTGATGTGTTTCAAATGGAGTTTTTATGTCTGTGGAAAACTAAGACTTTGGTTATGGTTTGCATAGACTTTATTCAATGTGTTACTCAGCTCCACAATGAGAAGGTGATTCGAGGGTCATACTCAATACAGAGAAAGTTTGCTATGCCACGTGATAGGTCCTAGCGTGCGGCTCTGTATTTTGATCCAAGCAATTATAACAACATGTAAATGGATGTCTGATGAAAAAGTAACTGTGGGCCACTGGACAGAAGACAGTAGTCTTTTGATTTTGATGAAAATAAAAAATAAATAAGAAGTTGGCTGCAGATTCAGCTTTGCATCTCAGCTAGCATATCCAGCTCATCCTGCCAATTTAATATGTACGATATCTGTAAGTCAGTGGACTGGCTGACAATATCCATTAGCCACATGCAGCATGTCACTACACATTTTTGTTTTGCCGGTTATGCCAAAGTAGTTTAAAATGCTGTCATTTTGAATGAAAGTCATGAAAGCGAGTGAAAAGAGGAGGGAGGGGGAAAGGAGACTCATATAGAGCCCTTTCCCACAAAGGGAAATGATGGGCATTTTATTAAGCAGAGAGTCATTTGTTAAAAAAGTGGGTATGTGCATAACATGGCACAGGGGCAGAAGAAGGAGGAATAATAATAAAAATATTGTTAATTATTATTATTTATAACTGTACTGCTAAATGACCTGAGACATAGCTGTCTCAGTGAAAGAAGTTAGGTCCACATTGAGTGTGTCTAGGAGACAGTCCACAACAATATGGCACATCCACATCTGACTACCAGCAGCTCAGAACATGTTAAAAACTCTCTGTGGTAAAAAATCCCTCAATATGCTGTACCTGGCCAGAACAAGAACAACTGAGGAGGTTCCAGGGACAGCACAGCAGATCAAAACGTGGCTGCTTAACAGTAGGGCACTCAGCAAGGACATGGTTAGTCATTCTGTACCAGGACTACTTGTGAATACTACTTGCACAGGGTGGTGAAAGCCTGTAGTGTTGCAACTTTTGTTGGTAACTGGCATAATATAAAGCAGCTCCAGACACAGCAGGAGATTAGGAGAGTTTTCCTTGTCACCACCCTTCTGGCTACAGCGTCTCTGCCCTCCCTGAACAAGGGCCCAAGAGGGTTTGCAGGGTCCAGGCTCAGGCCATAGGATCCACAGCATAATGTATGTAACGGAAGAAAGCTGCACACTGTCAGGGTGAATGTGGGTTGCAGTAGTCCAGATTGGAGACTGGGTCTGCCCAGTCTGAGGCTGACGGACGAAGTGTGAGACCCTTGTGTATCGCTCACAAGACAGCAAATAGCTTTACCGTTGGCTTTAGTAGCCAGAAGTGTTGGTAGTCATGGTGAGTCAGAGACTTACCAAGGACCAAGACAGGTGGGACTAGGGCAGTATTTCAGTAAGTACCACCTGAAGACCCTTTTCAACTCCAAAGGTACAGAGGCCTTCTGGAGACAGAAAATCCCTGAAACTGAATTTTGAAGTGTGCAGCCTCAGCACTGCTAAACATCTGACATAAAAACCCTGGGTTTGAGCCCACAGAAAGGCTGTGTCACCTTTGTGACTTCATATTGACCATAGCTGGAACCTAAGGTGTAATCATCAGTGTATAAAAATTAACACCTCTGGAAAAGCTCTTTGGAGAGACAAGAGCAAGTGAGGAAGGTACAGAGTCCCTGGCTTGTGGAAGAAGAAAAGGTGGAAGTGATGTATAAGCATCAAGTGGAAGGGGAGGGATGTAATACTAAGTAATCTCTAAAGTTGCAGGGGTGGGAGGACAGCACAGGGGCAGGTATTGATGAAGGACTGGAGAGGCATAAGGAGATGTTAGTGTGTGAAGTGCGTTCAGTGTCACCTAAAGCAGCAATGAGATGCCCCGTCTTCTGGTATCAACAGTGTAACTGGGGCCTCAGTGCTGGGGCTCTTTGCGATGAGGTTCCTGCTGCTGGGGGGGCAGTCGTCACGTTCATTCAACATTTAGGGTGGAAGGACATTTCTTGAAAAATCCTGATTAGGGTCTGTACTTTGCACTCTCCATGTATAAGTTATATATTTCCATATAGATTAATAGTCGCGTAGTTTAGGGAGTGTAGAGCTAGAGTTACAAAGTAATTTAAAAATACTGGGTTTGCTTCTCTATAAGTTTCATCCTTTTTGAGGAGAACAAGCGTTTTCTTCTTCTTTTCTTAGCCCTTTTAAGCGTGTGGATGTGGATATCTTGTAAGGCTTTCTGCAATAGCAGATCCTGTGGGTTTAGATCCTTTCTGTCTCTTGCTGACGTATTTTCTATGGCTTTTTTCCCTGCTGAAGACCTATTTTCAGGTTACAACATGCTGTTCCAAGAGGATTCTCATCCATTTAAATGACCCTGAATGTAGAGGGCAGTTCGAGCCTCTCTCAAGCCTCTAGATGTATCTAACCACATAGCACACAAGCATTTTCAGTTTGATTATCCAAATAATCCTCAAAGTAACTTTCTGGTGACCATTGCTTACTCTTGTCTAATGCAGAAATTCACTGTCACAAGATTTTTTTGGAGAGATTAGTCCTGTATTTTCCTGACTCTTCATTATTGAACAAATCCTTAAAGAGTGTCCTTCCTGATGTCATCTGTAAGAATATAAGGAATATTCCACAAACTCTGGATGTTTGGTGTTAATAGATTTTCTATTTTCTTATCCTTAAATACGCAGACATTCTCTCTTTCTCTGCTCTTGAGAGAAGATCCCCACTGGCCTGCAAGTCCTAAGACTTTTCCCTTTTAAAGAGTAGTAATTTGTCACTCTCTGAAAAAGAATATTGAGTAATTGATGATATATTGCACAGCCATGTAGTTTTTAATTAATGTTTTTCACTTTACCTCTAGAACCTTGGCTGAAAAAAGAGACCATCTGTTCCTGATGTCTGCCTGCAGTTGCATATCCTCAGTTCCTCATTTGCTTTGATAAACCTTCAGAATTTGTCAAGGTAGAGTTCTGATTTTCCCACTGAAAATGTCATTGGCTTTTTTTTCTAAATACGCAGTAAATAATACAAATTTTCATTTCCCTTTTCAGCAGCTTTGCATCCAGCTACCTTACCCTGGCTTACGTTTTATTTTTTTTAAATCCCTACTGGGTAGTTTCAAGTGCTGTAATTTAATATCATTTATGCGTGTGAAGAAGCAAGCCAGACATATTACTGAAGTATGCGTTGCCAGGGAAAAAGACCTTGATCCTGGCAAGAGAGTTGTGTAATATAAAAAATAAATAGCAGGAAGGTAAGGTTAAGCAGAGTTGTTGTTAACTACTGATGAAGAATGTCCAACGAGCTCATTGTTTCTAAAACATTCAAAGCCTTACAATTAAAAATAAAGCTCTTTTTCAGTGAAGTCCTTTATATTTATATCTAATCCTTGCCCCTTTGGCAGCATTTGTTGTTTTCTGTAATATTTGCTGTCTGTAATATTTGCTAGTTTCCACCAGAGGGGAATGTACACAAGGAATTGGGTTTCTGATAGTTGGCACTGGAGACAACCTCTAACTTCACAGTCAAATATAAGCACTTAAATGCTCCAACTTTAGTATTGACAGAAGAAATCTTATAATTTATTTTTTTTTTAATTCTGGGCAGTTAAAGTGAGTTTTTCCTGCGATAGAGCTCCTACTGACTGGAAATAGGCTTTCATTTACCAAAAAAAAAAACAACCCCAACACATGTTTAGAGTAACGTGAAGTTTTTAAATGTCATTTTCTTTTATAGCAAAAGGTTGCCCAAATGGGTAAATGTGATGCAAGAGATGCGTTTATGAAAACCTGTGCAAAGTACTTGCAAAAATATAACCAGAGCTTTCCAAAGAATAGCCTTACAAAGCTGAAAAATGGTCATGAAAAATGTATTTCCTTGCTCTTTGGGCTGATGATAAATAGAAAGCTTGGAAATGACTGTTTTTAGCTGTTGGGTTGTATTTTGCTTTCCTATAAAGGATGCCATTCTGTACTTGAGGATTCAACAAGCTTTCCTTTAAAATTTCATTCTGTAGCTCTTAGCATTGCGGATGAAACTTGTAAATGTAGAAGCCATAAGTCTAACATGTAGAGGTGTAAACCACCTACATTCCAAAAGTGGGACATTGATTCTGAAAGTACACTGTATTCTATTATTATACTGTTCTGCTCTTCTTTTTTTTAAAGGCCAAAACATATGACCTTTTCAGACCCACTGAGCTGTTTTTATCCTTAAGCTTATATCCTTTCTTGGTGTTTTTTTTTTTAATTATTTTATTATTTTTTTTCCCCCAAAACAAAAACGTCTTCTATTTAAACTCTATTCAGGCCAAAATCTGACTCAATGTCACATTGATTCTTATGCCTTTGTCAGAATGAGTAACAACTTTGACATACACCCAGTTACATCTCGCCTATTTCTTTCTAGAAACTGAGAAAATTGCAGTGCCATTTCTTGAGCTAAGGTTTACTGCAGCTCTGAAGCTACCATAGGGCTTTTGTCCATTCAGTCTATTCAAGGGATTATCAAACTGGGAGGGCGGGGAAAATATGTATTTTTTATTTTCTTGTCTCATTTGGGCTTGAGCAACATAAATGAGACAATGGCAGAGTTTCTTGAAACCTAATACTGTAAGACTTTAACTGTGACCCCAAACTGAATTAAGGAAAAAATTAGTGAAATTTTAGCTCCTTTCAACACAATGTCCCTGTATTTCCTTTCTGTTTGCTTAAGTGATCTTACTTTGAGCTCCCAGATTTTTTCAATCTGATTTTAGAGAAAGACTAAATGAGTCCACAAAAATATTCAGGGTGAAAAACGTAAGTCCATGTGGAAAGAAATGTAGTCCCTCTCACATGCTCACCACTGGTCCTGGAAAATGTAAAGTTTATTAAAGAAACCCAACACGAAACCCTCTACAAACCTGAGGGCATATGAGCAGAGATATGGCCGTATCTAAAGAGATATGCCTTTAAATATAATAGCATTTGAAGTACTTTATGGTCCCTCCTTAATTTCATTTAAGCCCACAACTGTATTTTAAGACATCTTACTAGTATTTACCCTACTACTATATACTATGCTAGTGTACAATCTTTGTGCTGTCCATCTTGCTCTCTCTACCTGCTCCTTAAGGACAACGGATCTCTATGCCAGATAGTGCAAGCAGTAAGTGTTCAGACTGATAAAAGATGGTTTATTTTCTTAATTTTAAATCTTATTTTTTTATGCTCTTCTATGAGTAAAAGGGAGACTTAAAAACTTGTATTTTTAAGATGCTATCAAAGTAGCTCCCTGTGTACATTTGTTAATACCCTTAGCTTCTAGACATTGACTTCTACAAGGAGAGTATTTTTACAGTATATTTTATTGATGGACCATGGCACAATTGCTGCAGTAAGGAATGCAGGAGGAAATGAAGTGCCATGGCTGTTTGTAACTGCAAATGTATTCTTTTTAGAAGATGACCTATCTAGCTTTTACACTGTATAGTGAGATGTGATTTGAATGTGATCCGGTGGAGATGCTACTTAGTTTTTTAGATTTTATTCTGTGGGTGGCACTGGCCTTGCAAAACGGATACAGTCATGAATAAAAGCAAAAATCCAGGTTACGTATCTCCATGAGGTAATTACAATTACATAGACACGGTAAAACATAATGGAAACAATATACACATGTAATAAAATACTAGACCTATCCCATTTTGAAGACTTATGTGAACTGTAAATTTAAGGAAACTATAGGAGTACTGAGAAGTAAACCACAATCCCCAATAACCATTAATTCCCAATCTAGTTATTTTATAACAACCATAGTATTACTTTGCAAACAAATAGCTAGAATATGACATTGGCATGCCTAAGAACATATGGGATAATGAATAATTTTTGCTTGCCTCTAGCAACATGAAATTTCACATATGAATGATGCTTAAGAAGGTCTTCTAACTGTTCCCATGGTGCTCTAATTCTGCACTTTAAATGTCATAACATTTTCACATTTGGAAGACTATGACCCATTCTCTCCTGCTGATGATTTCTCTACTGTCTTCTGCCCACCCCATTCTTTTTTTTTTCCCCTCCATATTCTGAGACCTTTATATGTGTATCTACATAGCTGCATTAAGGTCCTTTTAAATAATCTTCTCAAAGCCTGAATTATTGTTTTCTCTCAAACAGTACTTTTTTACTGTTTTTGTTTTACTCTGTGTTTAGGAAAAGTAAAATGTGCAAGATGGATGCAGTTGGTCAATGGCTGCTTGTGGGAGGTTGCTCTTATTATTGGGGGCGGTATGTAATAGTAAACAGAACCAGCTGCTATTAGCTGTGTAATTTACTACAGCATATATTATCTGCATGTAAAGAAGCACATATTCCATTCTGAGTTTGCATCAGAAACAGACCTCATTCCATACCCATTGTTTCCCTTTTGAACTTTTCAGAAGAATGTGGTAGACTAAACCATGTAACCCACGAACAAACGAGTTTTTAGTGCAAAACGTCTAATCCAGTTGAAAGGGTGTGTGTACTCACTTGGTGAATCAAGCTTACACTAGTGTGTCTCCTGGCTTCCAAAGTCATTTCATCATCTGGTACATGAGATAAAATACAGATGTTTCACGCTAAAAACACAGAGCTCGATCTCTCTCTCTTTTTTTTTTTCCTTCCTTTTTTTTTTTCCTTTCTTGGCTTGCCCTGTCTTTTTAAAAGCCTGGATAACAGACATGGTCTGTTTCATATTTCAGACCTGGATATGACTTATTAATGATTCCTGATATGAGTTGAACTGTTTGCCCAGTGGAGTATACCCCCAAAGTAAATATCATTTAGAAAGTTGGTTTTTTGTATAATGTTTTGGTTGTTGGAGTGTGTGCTCATAAAAATTCATGAGTGGTCTGTCATTTATCCTTGCATAAGAAATAGAAGTGAAAGTTTAAACATGGAAAAAAAGTCTGTTCCACATTCACAAAGGTTTTAATCCTCACCTAGATGGACTAGTCTCTCAAATTGCTAAGAAAGTCAGACTCTGTGTTGGTTTCTCCATGGCAGGCTCTGATGTGCTGTCCTTTAATTTATGTTAGCCTTGGAACCAAACAAAACAACTGTATTTGTTTCACAAAACTCACTTTGTCCCATATGGTACGTCAACACAGTCACTAAAACCACAGTGGAACCCACTGAATCCATGTGACTGGAAGAGCCAAAGAGAAATGGCTTCATTATTTGTAAATACAGTTCAAGGTCTAATACCTCAACTCTCTGTTAGTAACATTTCTAAAGAAAAAGAGTAAATAGAAGACTAATGTAGTAAAAGCTGACGTAAACTACCGGATTTGGAAAATTTGTCTATCTTCCTCATTGTATTGTCTTCCTGCATTATCTGGGGCAGGGCATGTGCTGAGGATGAGCTTGGTGCGACTTCATCTTCATTCCCATGACACGGGTGAGGTTGTTTATTTCATACTTGGCCCCCCCCCCAGCTCAATCCCCCAAACTGGGAGGACTAATAATTGTCTGGCCTGTACTCTTTAATTAGACTTTTTAGCTTGAGCAGAGGCAGCTCTGCCATGGTGCTGCACCACTGTAAATGTGTTGAGGACACTGAGCACGCAGTGGAAGAGGCATGTATTGATAAACAAACAGAAAGGATGAGAGCCAAAAGCCAAATCTCAGCCACAGTCTTGCCCACACTGGGCTGCTGAACAAACCTGAGTCTGCTAATACCCCCTGAAGAATGGACAAGCTTCTTGAACCATGCCCATGCTGCATGAATGGCTACCCTCAGACAACAGATGAGATGCAAGATCCTAATATTTTGCTACATAGAAATGGCTCTGGAGAAAATTGAAGTAGCTGTAAAACAAGCTAAAGAGCTAAAAAAGTAAACTGTGTTAAATTATTTCGAGATCTACCCAGAGGAAGCAGTGAAAAACTTGGAAAGATGCCATGACTTTGCACTAAGGTATAAAAGAAAAAGTATTTCCTCTGTCCCCATAATCTTCTTTAACATAAATAATGGAAAAAAGGATTCCCTACAGATATGCTTAAGAAGATCTGAGAGAGATCATTGTTTCAGGCCAGGTATGTACAGGTATGCCAGCCAGAATCCTCATTGACAGTAAGTTTCAAGGAACACAGATGGGTTTTCATTTTGTCAATTCTTGTACCAATCCTACAGTATTGTTGAACAAAACAATAAAAGACAGTGTCTGTCTCTACTAAATTTTATTGGTTTTCAGAAGGCTTTTGACAATGAAGAAAATAATTAGAACAGGTAGTGAAACTTTGTTTCTTTTTCTTTTTTTTTTTTCTTTTAAAATTATCCATGTATTTCAAAACATTTTCAGGGTGTGAAATGTTCTGCAGTCTCTAACTAGGAACTACCCTATTAGTGTGACATACTGCTAGAGTTAAATATGGTTTGGTCCTGCATGAATCCTTTATTTTTTATTAAGGATCTTCAGCATGGAATGACAATTTCAAATACAGATGCCACAGTTGGAAATCTAGACTCAGCTGACATCTGCCTCTTGAATGCATCATCAAAAGAAATGAGTTAAAGTGTGATATTCTAGCCAAAAAGACAATAATTTAGATTTTGTTGTTAACTAGCAAATGAAAATGAGTTATGAGAACCAGATGATCTTACAGTATCTGAGCAAGAAACCTCACAAACTGTTGATAAATGTAGTTATTCAGAGTGTAATTTGTGTAAAGACAGTGACGATTTCATGAACATTTTGACTTGAAGGTTACTACTATTTGGAAGTCTACCCTGGTGGGAAAGTGTTCAAGATATCACTAAGTTCAACATCACTTTCTCGGCAGTTACATGGCACAGCTGCTGCCACGCTGCAGGAATCTCAGCAAGTCTATTCAAGAGAAGGTGAAGAGCCTCCAGCCAGGTTCCCTGGGCTCCCATCACCAGCTGCAGCAGGAATCCTGTGACTTTGGAGCAGTCATTAATGTTCAAGTCAGCACAACTCTGAGAGACATATCTCACAGGTGAAATGCCTCTAAGTAAGATGTATTTTAACCACTGGAAGGAAAGAGAAACCGTATGCAAGACAGAGGTTTCACAGCACAGCAATGCTGATATGTACAGAACCGCATCAGCTGCCTGCTCAAAAGAAAAAAGCTGACAATGAGTCACCTTGTTTGACAGCATGAGAAATAGATAACCAATAGATAGACTAAATTGCAGATGTGCCCTTTCCATGGGTCTGAGGTAGACAGTCTGAAATTGAAAGAATACTTACTCATATGGATGAAACACAAGGAAATGCATAGAGGACACAAACTTTCTATTAATATTTCTCCTTTTTAGGCCTCTCTGATCTTTTTCTGAAATGAAGAAATGTTATTCCTTTTGATGCAACATTTCTCCATAGATAGGCAATGAATAGGAATGGTCAATGTCTTTTCTGAAAATATTTGTTAGTATATTTTAATATTTAATGCAAGGTCATATAGATCTAAGGATAGTAATTCTTTGATGTGTTTGAGTCTAATAAAGATACAGGAGTCAGAAGAAAATTTGTATTTGATAGAAAATAAAGCTGTAAGGGCCCTTAAGTAATCTAGTCTCTTGCTCCACTCAGTAAACATCCCTGTCAGATGCTCTTCATGTGTTCTTAAAGATCCCTAGTGATGGAAACCCCAAAACCTCCTCAAATATTCTACTACTACTACTACATTATTCCATTTGAAAGTCCCCTTTTTTCCCAATGCCAAATTTAATACTCCTTTTCTGCATTTTAAGTTCTGTTTACCACACTTACAGAGACCCAATCTATTCCATTCTTCTTTGTGATTGTGTTCCTCTTAGCTTTCTCATTTAGACCCAAGCGCCTCATTTATCTCAACCTTTCATTGTAAATAATCTTTTCCCTAGATTTCTGGTAATCCTCACTGTTTCCACTCTAATAGGCCCACTTCTTTCTTTAAGCGCTGTGCCCAAAACTGGATGTGTTACTCCAAATAATGCTTTACAACTATAAAAAGAGTGAAAGGATTATACGACACTGACTTTCCTCTTTGTTTACTGTGATCAGCAAATCAGCTATTGAAACTCTAGAGGAAATTTTACCCTTTGTATGGCGTTCATACAACTAAAAAGTGCCACTTGCAATCCTAACTATTGAGATTCCACGTGCTGTAATGGTTTCACTTTAAAAAAATGAATATTCATAGCAAATGATCTTTAATTTGTGTGCTGGGGGATAAATTCACTATTAGCACTGCCTCATTTGGTAATATAACCTATTCAGTTGTACTTTATATAACTGACAAAATGGGAATGACAAATATTCTACTATACACTTTTCATTTAACACTTTCTTAACAAACAATTTGTGACAGTACAGGCATGCATTTGAAGACGTTTATGAAGGAAAATAATTAAAAAAATTAATACAGATCATTCCCTTCAACAACTTTAAATTCTAAAAACATTTTCCTTCCAATTTTTTTTTTTAACAGATAGTTGTTTTTCCTATGCTACAGATCAGGGAGCCAAGAAAGAACTGATTATTTTGTGAAGGTCATGGAAATGGCCAAGATAGGACAAGAACTGCAGAATGTAGTTCTACATCTTGTGTTTGGTCCCTTAGAGTGGTGGCGCATGCCTACGCTGTGGGGAGAAAGGTAAAGAAGAGAGCTTGCTTTTAAACACACAGTACACGCACACACACACATACATTTTATTATTTTCTATTTGCTACAATTTACATTCACTTCTGTGTAGGGAATAAATAGCCACAAAGCTGGTCTAAAACATAGCCTATAAAGCTCCCAATACTTTAGGTAAGGAACTCCCAGTAGATTAATCTATTATCCATTATCTGTATTTTATCTTTCCTATATTATTATCTTTTATTTTTTAAACTTTTATCTGTCCAGGTAAGACAACTCCCAGATAAGGAACACCTAAGTTGTATTAAAATGTTAGGCTATTTGCAGGAAAATGAATTTCGCTCTGTGAAACCAATGTTTTTGGTCAGTATATTTTTAAAACCACAGTGGGTTTGACAAAAGCGCAGTTTCACTCTAGATGCAAGACCTTGGTATCCTCTTTCTACAACTTCTAGTAGTCTTCAGAGAAACAGAAAAGATTAAGGGATCTGTTGCAACTTACCATTCCAGAACTTCCCATCGGGTGGAGAATTTCTTGGATTCAGACAGCGCCCATGAGATAGCTGGAAACTGTTTTTGCACCCAGTACAGTTCTTATAGCTGTACCCAACACAGGTTGCACAGCTCCTGTGGCAAGGTTCGCATTCTCTAGAGATGTCATCAGTGAAGAAGCCGTCACCACACTCACTCACACATGTGCCACCTGCAACAGAAACAGAGCCTGGCATCACGGTGTCTACTGACCCCTATTAATCCTAACAAGGGGGTACCACACCTATAGCATCTCTCTGTCTCCTGCCAGAAACGGTTGAAAAAAACCCAGCTTATAAGAACTCATTAAACTTTTTGTAGCTATATAAACTCCAATTTTTTGGCATGAAACTTAAATTCAGCTCAGTTGCTTGTGCAAACTTCACAACCTTCCAACCAATCTGCACTTAAATTTATATCTAGATGGGTTTTCATCCATACCCTAAATACTGGCATATACAAATCTTACGGAAGTCCGAATCTGAATAAAAATTTTATGCTGGAGTCCAAACTTTTATACTGGCCCAATACAAAATCTAAGTCCAGAATTCCCAAAAGTTTTTAGATACATGCACATTTTGAGGATTAAGTGAATCTCTAGTTTCTAGTGAATGTAAAGCTAAAGTTAGGTAAATCTGATTAAATTTAATGGTCGGCATACTGCAGTGAAGCCCATAGAAGTTGTTACACTGATAGCTTCTTGAGCTTCCTCCAATTTCAATTCAAAAAAATGTAGACGACCAGATCACCTCAGGTTGTGACCACAGAATTTTCCATGAGCATGATGCTTTTGTACTTCTCTACTGGCACTTTCAGCAGGCAATGCACAAGGTTTCCTGTGATTCATATTTGGCACCATGTCTGAACCAGACCTGCCTGATTTATGGCTTCGTAATAAAGCTAAAAGATTCCTGGTCTTGTGTGAATCTGATGTGGAATTTAGTGGTTTTAACTGAGCTCATGTCAGAGTGTTTAAGGCTTGTTACTTTATGTGGTCCTGAAAGTCAAAGTAAAACTAGACTTGCACAGAGTAAGGAAGCATTTCCATGTCTTTCTGTGAGTCAAAACCCCCTCCTTTCACAAAGTCTGAATCAACTACATATTTTTTGTACTTGCCCAAAAGAGTGGAAATGCATTAAAAACAAAACTAGAAAAAAAAAAGTGGAAATTTGTAGTCAAATATATGGAGCTTTTGAATCAAATAACTCTATTGGCTAACATAACCACCCTATGTTTATGCTAGGGACTCAATTCTGCAAAGTGCTAACTCCCCTCAGCCTCCACTATTTGCCATAGAAAAGATTTATGAATTTGAGAAGCTGAGTCCAGACTCGTTCTCTGAAGAAACAGTCCAAAATACTTTCCTTTATATGCCATACTTGGTACTTTGCTTACCTGAGAGATAAAAGCCTTCTTTACACAAGTCACACTTGTCCTTGTCACAGCTATCACAGTTGCTAGGACACTCTCTACATTGCAGAGAACTTTCGTCTCTGTAAGTATTTTCTGGGCAGTATTTATAACAACGCTGCTTATACCTGTAAGATAAAGTAGAACATCATTAGCAAGTTCCTTTTGAGGTGAGTTTGTTTCATTTATGTCTCTAGGTATGGTAATGGTAACGCTCTATTCTCATCCCCATGAACAGAAATTATTCCTCTAATGATAGATTCGAAGTGTATTTGTAGCTCTGTTACTTTTTCAACCGGTAAATATTAACAAGTCATGTTTTCTAATCTCAGCGTTCTTAAGTATAAATAATTCAATTTTCTTTTTTAAACATAGGCATAAAACCAAATGCATGCTTAATTAGAAATTACTATATTATGGTTGTAAAGAGCTGATCACTTGTAAAAATATATAAGCTAAATTGAATAGCCTTTTAATCAACATTTTCTTTTGTCATGGTAATTTTTACAGAGATCTCATAACTGTCCCTTTGAAAAGCAGGAGAGTTCTTTTCTTTGGTTTAAGTTACACTTTCAATTAACCTATGTATTTTTTCCTTAACCTCCTTACATTTTTAAGTGTGCCTGCTGAACTGCAACTACCAAAACTGGACACAATATGCTGAGAGCATACTAGTTCCAAATCCAGAGGCACTGTTCCACTTTTAGACTCTTTCTGTTCCATATTCCTGTCTTTGCATATGGAAAGTTCACATCAGTCCATAAGATTTCAAAGGCCATGGTGGTGAACGATTGGCTAGTTTTTCAGCATTTTCCAAGCCTTTTTCCAAAGTTACTGTTCTCAGATAGGCAACACTTAAAAGGAATGGGATAACATACAGATCTAGGCAGTGAAGCACACATTTTTGCTTCAGAAAAATGTATAGGCATGAGGAGCTATACTTACATATAGTAGTTCTGTATACATGTTATACAGATTCGTTGGTCATCTGAAATGAAAAACGTGAAATTATGTAAATAATAATCAGAGTTTAAAAAAAAATGGTGAAAAGAATTGTTGCTACACCATTTTTATGTTACTATCTCTCACGTTAAAACCACCACAACCATAACTAAAACATTATCACCTCTGAATCACTGTTTACAATTTTTGGAGATAAACTTTTCCACAATCAGGTCCTGGCTTATATTTTTGCAGTGACTTGTGACTTGAGTCCTCAGCATAAGGCAGCTAGAAGGTGCCGAGTGCTTGAGGAAGAGCTGTTCTGAAAAGCAGAACCTTCCCAGGAGCTCAAGTTGGGCAAAATGAACTCTTAAAATGAGACTCTAAGCTATCCAAATCTGTAGTTTCATCCTATTTCTTTATTTGTTGCAGAGATAAGTTAAAAGGTTTTGGCACCTCTAAAAGCAAACTTTTCAAAAACATGTTAGTAACCAGTTTAATCTAAAAAATCCTTAGCTAGACAAATACCTTTCTATAACGGGGGGGAGGGGAGGTGGAGGGCACGGCATTTGGGTAAACTTTACTTTCAGAAAACTAATTTTTTGCATTAAAAATTTTTGTTGAATGAACAGAAGAAATGTTATACAACTTCTTAAGACTGTTACAAAGATTGACATGGCTCTATGCTCACACACAGTGAAGAGTATTTTCTATAACCTTCCATTATCTTCTGTTACCTTTCTATTTCTTTTACCTTACTCAAGTATCCCAAAGGGAGCAGACTGGAAGGAAACGGAACAACCTGGTCGAATATATTTATAAACCGCTCTCCTATGAAGTACCTATAAATTATTTTTGATATTAATAGTACTCATAAGGCAAAATTTTCACTGAGTCTGTTTGAACTGTATCTACAATAAATCACACTTTACACACGCAAACTTATTAGGCAACATGGACTTGGTTTTGCAAGTAGTTCTAGCAATTTATTTATGAGGTGTAAAGTTTTACCCAGAAATGTTGCAGATCTGTGAAAATATTCTCTTTACTGTTTAGAGCACAAACCGAAACAGCAATCACCTGATCTAGTGTTCTTTGCATTAATGTTAAGACAGAAAATACTCTTACAATATGGAAATATTTTCCACGAAGTCTTCCTTTACTTCTAGATAAAAGACATTTGGTTTGTCCAGGGCTTCTTTTTGAATGATTTCTGAAATACTACTACTGTTTCTGCAAAAGGACACTTCCTGAGATATTTTTTTCCCCAATTAATTTGTGTGTGTTTTTTTCCTTCCATTGTTAGGAGCCTGGCTGATATGGTGATAAATAAGCACATGTATACCTTTTGAAAATTGTCATGGCACTGGCACATACAGTCCTTATGTTTCACTGATGGAAAAAATTGAGTATGCATCAAAGAGACATTGTTAAAATTACTGGGGTTGCTTGCGGGTTTAATGACTAACTCTCCATGTACTTTCTGGCTTTTATGAAGAAAGGACCCTTTCCTGTCTTGCCTGTGGGAGTTTCTGATGACATTTTTCTTTCCTAACTGCCCTCTCAGTTTTGCCTGTATGGTTGACTATCTATATAGCTCAGTTTCAGACAGATCTCAGCAGTAACTGCAAACAAAGACACAATGTCTGGTTGTCTTCTGGAAAAAGATTAGAAAAATTAAGTATTAAGTAAGTGACCATTAAGTAAAGACTGTGTATTTTGAGTTGGTTTAGGATCTAAGATAAAGTATCTAGGAATGAAAGGGTAAAAACAGTTCGTTTAGATTGCGGATTAGGATATCTATTGTGGAGAGAGCAAAAAAAAGTATCACAAATACCACTTGCATCCCCCTGCTTACACAAAGCTTAGTCAGAACTGGTAATAGTAAATACCTTATTAGAAGGCCACAAATTTTGTAGGAATAACTGGTTTGCTGTATTTCACTTGGGAATGCACTAAGTCTTTCTTCAAACCTAAGATTTTGGAGCCCAGGGGAGAATTTCTTGACAATTTTGTAAAACAAAAACATGCAGTCATTGGGGTAGTGCACCCCAAGTTCATTTGCCAGTTTGTCTACTATATTATGTTATTTATCAACCCTTACGGAACAATTGTTCTTTCTCTTAAAGACATAAGCACTAAATAGAAGCTCTACCACTCTCTAAACTTAGTCATAGTTTCAGAATTTAAACTGTTGAGCAATAATGAACATATTTTAGAAAGGAATGCAAAGAGGGTAACTGTCTGTTAGCAGGGAGAGAGAAAACTAAATATGCTGTTCCTGCAATAGCAAATTTGATATTTAACACACGCTGTGTTTCCAAAATCTTGGAAATGAATTTTAAGAATGAACTAAGTCTTGGGAATTTTATGGATATATATGTGTAGTTCTTCAACAGCAGCTCCTTTAAAACCTGTCACAATCGGTTCTTGGACTAGCACTAACAAGCATCCTGTACTCACTGAGACCTTCACTTGCCCATAAAATAATGATATCTCGGTGGTGCAAAGTGGGTTGGTTACTATGTCATGCTCCAAAAGGCTTCTTGTCATGAGAACTGCTAATATTTTATCTGTATTTTACAGCTTCCATTTGCATTGATTTCCACTATGTTGAGCCTATGCCACTCTTTTGAAGACAGAAACAAAAGTGATCTTGACAGCGTTGGAAGCAGGATTCAACCATTTTAAAATATAAGGCCTCAGACACAAACAAGTCCTCTGTGACTTTCTGGTTTTATTGCAGTTTTCTTAGATAAGTAAAGATCATCTAGAGTT
This sequence comes from Larus michahellis, assembly GCF_964199755.1. Lineage (NCBI taxonomy): Eukaryota > Metazoa > Chordata > Aves > Charadriiformes > Laridae > Larus > Larus michahellis. The sequence continues at coordinate 40,122,285 of NC_133930.1, read as the reverse complement.
CATAGAAAGAGTCGTTTGGTTTCTTTCCTTGTCTGTAATAAACTGCTCTTCCTGTTCCCTCCTCCAGCCCCTGCCCTTCTCAAGTACAATACATTTGGAGTGCAGCTATGTTATAATACAGAAAAGGTACATGCAAAGCTTAAATATTGGTCAAAGGCCAAATATTCATGCATTCTGTTGGAACTCTCTGATTTGAAACGAATTAGTGTTTTTTTCTGCTCCAGGAGGGAAGTACGGACATTAGCGTTACAAGCATAGCATTGTTGTGCTGGAAGGCTATTTTTGTTCAAATCTGTAAAGGAACACTGTAAGCAATTTTTTTGGTAGTATTACTGTAGAGGCTTAATGAAATATCTAGTACATAATTTCACCTATATTAAAAACAAGCTCCAGAGCATTTTGGAAACCCCTGTCACTGTTTCACTATGTTTGAGTGCTCATGGTATTTAGACAGATCCTGATTCTGGAACCTTCACATGGCTAGCCCTCTGTATTTTTGAGTAGCACTTACTCAAGGTATCCCATCTAATTAGACCCAGATCTTGCAATGACTCCTATGCATGCTTGACTTTATCTACTGTATACAATAAAGCTGGGAGTTGAAGTTAAGTGCAAGGGTACATTTTGCAGGATCTGTATTTAGACTGTAACTTTTATTTTAGCTTCCTGTTTTGTTTATGAACTTTTTTTAAAATTAAATTTCCTGAACTATTTATTGGCTCAGCCGTGAGCCTAGAATGTGCTGAATACACTCAGCTTTTTTTGCATTCAGGAGAAGTTCAGGATATTCACTGCCTGGGACTTAATGCTTGGTTTACCTTTCTTTTCCAGTTTAATTAAATGTAATGACTGAAAATGATTTTATATTACATTGCAGTTTTCCTTGAAGGGCCAGCCTGCAGTAATTGTTTAATTTCAACAGTTACTGCTAGATTTTATTTGCCTTTTACATTCCCCTGAACAATAATTTACAATAATCTAAAAAACGTACTATAAATTGTACTATATCACCAACAAGAGTAATTATATATTTTAACTACCTTAGACCATTTTTTCTTTAGTTTTTATGGCAACTCAATTAAAATAACTGAAATTTACAATCCAAACATAATAGGATTTTTGACTAGACAGGGATCTAACTGAAAACTCAGCTTTCGGTAAGCTTTAAAAATTAAGATTTCTGTTATGAAACGAAGGACTCTGGTTTGGATCTTCCAGTTTGTGTGGGAAGGTATTTGTCTGTGTCTATTTGGTTGGTTTTTCACCTATTTTCCTTTTTTTTTTTTCCTTTTCTGTTTTGTCAGTAAATCAGCTTTATCTTCTTTTTTCTCATTTCTGACATCATAATTTATTTTGACAAGCCGTGTTACCAGGAGATGGGAGAAGAAGAGATTGTGAATTTTAACCAAGGAAAAAGCTGGGTTCTGTTGTCAGTTAGATTTATATGGGGGAAAAATGGCATCAGTACTTGCTCTGGCCAAAACCTACAACTTTGATTCAGCCAAGATATTTAATGAATTAAAAAATACTTATTTTTAAGGCAAAAAAGAAAAAAAATACTTTGGATAGACTTCATCTCTTGCAAAAAATATACTTTTACTAAAATTTTGTCTATTTAGTTTTTTGTATTTTTTTTTATTTAAATTAAAACTACCTTTAATTAGGATGAAAATGAGACAAATAAAAAAACCCAATGTTCTGAGTGTTATTATTGCTGTAAAGCAGATTAACTATAAAAATCACACCGGTCTAATTTCAATTACCTTACTCTAAAAGGGGAATAATGTCACTTGCTGTTGCTGTATTTCGTTGATAAAATAAAGGGAATGAGGAATATTTTCTTGATCAAATAATGATTTTAGTATGTTGCAGTTAGAAGTAGACATGAAGTGCAGATAAGATGAAATGAAACCAAAGACCAACATGATAATATGCATTACCTGGAATAGTTCCACGGTTTGTATGACTGAGGTGAAATGTTGATAAATACATAAATACTTGTATGTATGTTGATAAATGCATCAAATCTGGGGACAGAGTTCACTGCGGGAAAGCGATGAGATCAGGAAACTTTAAGGAATAGAAAATTTTAAAAACTGGCTTAAAAAGTAAATACAGAGTCAGAATGGCTCACCAGACATAGTTGACCAGTGCTGTAGTGAGATTTACACCACACATGAAGCTCAAAAATGTTTGGTCGGTGGCTACTGAGCTAGATGAACTTTTGGTCTGATGCAGTATTTTTCTTCTGTGTTCTTATTTCTACAGAGAACTCTAAACTAAAATCTGGAGTATTATGTGTTCGCAGAACTCATGGTTCAATCTCGTATCTTCAGTTTTTCCAATGACTTGCCCCAAGTCTGGATTTTGTCCAGGAAGTAATTTTCTTTCTCAGAGAAATAAAAATTTCAAAGACAGCGTGTTTTCTTTGATACATACATCTTGTATCTTCACTGTGCAACAAAATTCTCTTTTACCTATACTCTAGGAAAGACAACATCCTCTGATGTAATGTTCTGCCTACACTGAAATGTCATCCTAAAAATCAGAAAAGAACAGTTCCAAATCTTGCTGGGTATTCCTTTTGCACAGATTGCATATTCTCATTCCAGAAGCCTGTGGAAACGAGTCCTATTATCTGCAAATCTAAAACCTATTCTGCAAGATTAACCTCTTGAGGAAGATTTACTCTGAGATAAAAAAGGATCCTTATCATAATTTTCTCTGGTATTTTGAAAGCCAAGGTCTATTCATCATCAGGGAAGGTTTGAAGAAATGAAGTTTTCCTTTGTGTTTCTTAGGTTGCTAGGGGTACCAGATCACTTTTTACTCATTAATCATGAGCACAACTGCCAGAATTGCAATCTGTACCTGAGTTTGAGTCTGTTCACAGTGCTGCCCTTTCAGCTATCTCACAGTTTCCTTAAATCTTCTCCAAATACCTTTTCTCTCACTCTCACTACCTTATAGACTGTATTTTCCCCCGTCTCCCTCCGTTTAATGGATCTCATGGAGCATTTGGATTATTGAGTCTCACTTTCTGCCTTTATAGCTGTATGTTTGTACACAGACCTTGTAACCCAGACCAAACTAAATAGTTATGTTCTGGATAACCTTTGAGAGTTGCTCAGGCTTTACTTTGCTAAAATAGAGTCACATTTTGGCCTAGATGCCTATTTTGTAGGCTTTTATTCTCAGGGACACTGCTCTTTGGGGTTTCTCAGTGTTTGCCTCTTTTGTAAGGCAAGTGTATCCTTGAAAAGGGAGAAGTGTGGTGGCTATTCTGAGCGTTCTTCACTCTGCACCCTCACTGAGGAGCGCTTTATTCTCATTGTTAGCCTTTGAAAATAATCCTGTTGCAAAAGCTGGAAAAGCCACGTTGTGCTGCTCTCTGCAGAACCTGGGATGGGTCAAAAGGCAATATACATGGTATTTTGCTACATGGAGATGAGGTAATCTCTGGGAAGCCGTGAGAACCATTCATATCACAACATGTCGTACTTTCGCAAGTTGGTTGAGGTGAGTGGAAGAGAATCAGCAAGTGGGCGAGTAAGAATTGGATCAGGAATGCATAGCTCCATGGGAGGACACTGGCAGGAAGGCAAACAAATTGGGACAAAGCCTGACTTTCACAATCCCTTCTGAGAGGGAGGCCTATCCTTCTGTTGACTCCTGCGAATCTACCAATGATCCACCTGAGCTCCATGTGCTGCAAACGTTTAGCTCCTCAGTGAACCAGGTGCTCATAGTTACCATTATTGGTTAATAGGGCAGCAGTTTCTGCTTGTGAAGCGTACATATGCCAGTCTGTAGATATTGCATATCAGAGAAGTTTATCACTTATCTTCATAAATACTCATATTTTGTGTCTGTTCATTATGTAGGCGCAAAAGGGCAAATGCAAATTGTATAATTAGAAAGAAAGAGAGAGATGAAAGTGTTTGAAAAACACTCTGGTCCATGTGTTGTATTTTAGACATATCAAATGTGGATATTGATGGCTGTTATGTTCTTGAGTTGTATTGGCTCTGAAATTCTCTTAGAATATTTACTTTAAGTGGCTCAAATTTTGCAGTTTTACCTTAGTGTTCTTTTCTTGTCCTGAGTGTTTGCTTACAGCTGACTGCATTCTAAAAATGTAAGTTTGACTCTGAAGAAAGTTTCTGAAACTCATTACAGTTTTAAAAGTTTGGAAAAAATATGGGTGGTATTCTGAAGTGATCTAAATTTGCATTGAGAGGTAGAAGGTAGATGTTGCAATGGCACAAAGACAACCCTCCTCCTTAATTACATTGTTTCATCAGAACTTTCTCTTTCAAAAGCTACCTTTGTGAAGGAAACTGTATTTAATTTTGTAGACTTCATGGTGTTTTCTGGTGCGCACCAGAAGACAAGTCATTAAAATTTAATCACGGCCTGATGTCCAGAGGTGATGAAGACCTGCAGTTCCCACAGATCTAGCTGCATTAGAGGGAGAAATAGCTCATTGGTACTCAAGAAAGTAGGTCCAGAGTGTCCAAAATTGGGTTATCAGACCTGAGGTACCAAAGTAATAAAGATAATCCTGGAAGTGTGGACTGGAAATTTATTCAGCACACTTTCTTACAGACTGTTTGTCCAATTTTGTATTTGCGTTTGCTTGCACAACAGTAGGAATGTATTTGAAGCTTGTAAGAATTTAGGATTAAGTTTACGTATTGAAGTCACCCTTAAGACTTGACTTGTCTTTCGCTCTCACTTCAGTTTCCAATACCTGTGCAAGAGTCTGCCTTTCAGATCTCATGGAATGCCACCTGCTTGAGCGTGCCAATTGGGCTAGTAAGGCAGCAAGCAGTCAGATGCATTCGAGAGCATGTGGGCAGAAGAAGGTAAGGAGCTGAACCCTGCTACGCGTAGCCATTGCTTTGACACTATACACAAAGCCATAGATACTTTTGGGATTAGTGCTCTCTCAGGCAATTTCCCTATTACGTATGCCAGCATTTAATAGTGTCTGAGGGCAGAATGGTGTCTGTGAGCATTAGAGATTCTTTATCTCCTTAAAATATGAGCAGCCTCCAAATTTATGAAGTGAATCAGAAAGAAAAGTATCACCTGAATTTAAAAGAAAGCGTCATCTGTATTTAAACTACAAAGACTTATCTGTCCTTGATTAAGTCTCCCTGACAGTCCCTATCTTTGCTTTTAGACCTTCAGTGTAGATACAGTAAAGATGTATTACCACACTAGAGCCCTAAAACAAAACCGGGTCTTAACTTGGAGGAAAACACACAGATTTTACTTCATTTCCTGAGGGTCCCAGAAAATTTTATAAACACTGTCAATCTTCCTTGTATCCTCATGCCTGGTGAACACTACCCTGCAGAGTTAGTGTTAGAATGTAAAACCTGGGTGGGTTTTACATTCTTCTCTGAAATGTCTGACATGGGATGTACAGTATCAAACTGATATAAAACTATGATATAAAAGTATGTCTTAATGTGACTGTAGGGTCACTACTGAGCAAGAAGAGAGATTTCCCATGCAGCCTACCTCTTTTCTGCTGGCACCTGGCATCATGCCAGAAGAGAGTAAATCTTACTCATTTTTTTGCCTTCACAAAGCAGGACAACATTGCCCAAGACTGCGGGTGGTGGTTTAATCTATTCTTTCATGCCCTGTGACATATATTTGGGCCAAAAATTACTTGTCCTTCAGGCTAGTAGGAAAATAGGCAGTTCATTTATCTTAATTAGCATATGTATCCCTTTTTAAAGTTAGACCTGTGTATACAAAAAAGAAAAAATATATCAACTAAGCTTTGTAATTTGCAGACAGTAAGAGAATCACTTGTATTTCGTTGCTCCTAGCTTACAATATAATGTCACTGTGGTCTGATATTCCTTTTTAAATTTATATAGCTTCTATAAGCTAGAGATCCTGTACCGGTATAAACCAAAGAAGTTAATTATATCTATCTTTTACAGTTTATTTCCAAGGATCTCAAAGCACTTCAGAAAGAGCAGGTGCCTGATGATTTTTCTTGTGAGGGAACGGTCTTGAGTCTTTTGCAGATCTGTAAGTATGCACGAAATGTATTTGCATTTGTATATGAATAACTACTTTTCAGTATGTGAACTATAATTTTGACTCCAATTGCTGTGATTACTACATTTTGCTTCCTCCTTTTTTTTTTTTTTTTTTTTTTTTTAAATAGAGCATTTCCCAGAGCTTTCCACTGCAGTTCTAATAGAAATGTTCATAGCATTGGAATGCTTTTCCTACTCCTGCTCTACAGTTGTTACTCAGATTAAATTCCTCAGTGGTGTTGAAAGGAAGATAAGACAAAAAGAGACTGCAAAATCATGCAGTGTTTGCTTAATTTTAAAAAGAGAGTCTGTAGAAAGACCATAAAGATGTGAAACAAGATGTATCAAATTTCATATTTTCTCCCCTTGAAATTTTACTATTTTAAGTTATTTTTATGGCAGTGTAATTTCTTTACAACTTTCAAAAGAATCCATTTCTGTTTTCCACGAGAGGTACAGTTCAGCTGTTTTTTTTTTAATCAAAGTCTCTAAATATATCAATTTTCTGATAAGACATGAGAAACCTATTACTGTGCTCATCTTATCTATGAATTAAGCTATTGATATGCTAGAAAACTCATTGAATATTAAGAGCATAACCACAAGCAAACAGCATCTCTACCTAATTCATTTTAAGTTTGAAGTTTACAGGTCATGCTTTATTTCAGGGACACATGGTAATTTGCAAAAGCTGCTTGGGATATGCTTTTAGCCCACTGCTGTGCTTCTGTTCCAAACAGAACTAACATTAAACCAACCTCTTTGACTCTCAATAACATATGCATCGTAACAGCCATAGAGTTTCCTTAATAGTATGCCTCTTACCAAACTCTGGCATCTTAGCACTTCTGACTTTACTCAGCAGTGAAAGTTTATTCAGTCTTTGTTTCACCTGCATCCATTCCGTTGATCTTTGAAGCTTTTGGAAAGACTATTTTAAATCAGAACTTCAAGTACAAGAACCTGAGAGTAAATATGTAGTGAATATTATGAATGATTAATATTTAGGAGATGAAAGATCTTCTCAGGACAAAGGTAAATGAGTACAGCCCCTTTTTGTGTATGTCAGCTGCCCGTGAACAGTCTTATAGTCTCCTTATGCAGGCTTATTAAGCTCAAATACAAAGAAAATCAGCTTCTGACTTAACTTGCAATGATTAGTTTTAAGAGAAGCTACTATTCATAGTGCATTTCACCCCAACTCAAAGCAAGGGTTGGCACTAAATAGTTGCAGAAGAGGTATAAAGAATTTTTAGTCACAAGTGTTGTGAAGAGCACTGAAAATTTTACAATAGGGGAAGTAACATCTGATAGCAGCAGTAAAGGTTGGTATTGAAAAAGATTTTTCTCCTTTAACTTCTTCTCTCCTTTTTTCTCCCCGCAAGGAAGCAGACAGCTGACATGAGCCTGGAAACCATGCCATACCAAAAAAGACCGCAGTGTAGTTGCAATCATGTTAAAACTTGGTCCGTCCAGCTCTTCATTCAGCAATATAGAAAGCTACAGTCACAGAGGAAAGCATTAAGCTTAACTGCATTCACGCAGAATGGCTGGTCACCAGAGACATAGGGAATTTTATGGTATGACATATTAGACTGGATGACTGATAGAAAGAAGTAAGTAGTATGTGATGAAAATCCTTACATAAGTTTGGTATGCATGAGCATTCATGATAGTCTTGTTTTGCAGGGAAAAAGGACACAAAAGGAGAAAGAGCATTGAAACAGTTGTGACTAGTGCTGGGAATTAATTTCTGGATTTGGGGTTTTTTTTTGTTTGTATATTTGGTTTTTTTTCCTTATGAGTTCTTTCACAGTTGTCTTTCCTGCTGTTCACTCTCCTTTGTATAGCAACATTCAGACCCCTGGTACTGACGGTAGTGCCTGTTACACCAGGCCTGAAAACACAGGCAGGAGAAACCAGAGAGTCCATTATGAACTCTTTTGTCTGTGGAAACCTGTCTGAAATCAGGGAGAGGATGGATAGTCCTGGTAGTCTCCAATTTTAGCACTTTCAAAAACGGTCTTTGGAAATATAACAAATCAAGTTTGTTCCTTTTTTTAGAAAACAAGTAGTAATTACAAATAACTGTTTGCAGAGCAGTGATTTGCTCTAGATTTGCACTGAAAGAAGTAAAACTCAGGTCTATTTTTTTTCTTCTGTAAAATCCTTCAAGGAATTTTTAGAAAGTCTTACTTTCTGTGACACAGATGGTCTTATCAAAGCATCTTGGCATATTAGTACTCATTCAGTGCTACTTTACGTAAACTCTGTGCTTTCTTGAGAAGAAATTTGTCTGAGAGGTCATAAGTGAAGACTGCCTTTCTGATGGGTCACCCTGTTGCCTCTCAGTCTTGAGTTGCTGATCTGTCCATACAGCCACCGGAAATAAAATTTTCTTAATGTAAATACGGTGGAAACAATGAATAGTGATATCTTTTAAACATTTTTAATCCTCTGTCAAGGTGAAAGATTAGATCGAGTTCAGTAAGTTAAATGGCTTTGATCTGAAGACAACAAACTCTCTGTCAACACCATAATATGTTGAGAAGGAACTTACTTTTTCTAATCCAGCATGAAAAATGAATCAATGTCCTAGCATTTTTTTAAGGTAGTAGCATTGCTATTGCAGGGACTTGCTCTTGAAATTTAAGGTCTGTCCTTATGTCTATTTCCTTAAAGAAAAAGCACAGGCTAATGATCTATTTTCAGGCCTCGAAAATTTGCATGTCTTTCATAAAGTTCTGTGTCTGACAATGGCTTCAGAAAGTCAGTAAATCTCTCAGCCTGAGTGTGGCATTCAAGCAGGAAAAAAATGTTGCAGAGATTAATAGCGAAAGTAATACAAAAATTATTCTTATTTATGCTGGAGATACAGTTTAGAAATGGTATTCAAAAATAAATACACTGGGAAAAATACAGTTTACTTGGTGAGCGAATGCAGCAGTGATTAATAGCTCAGCAGCATGCACATAGGCTTGTGTCAAGACAGGGAGGAGGAATAATTTTTCCCTACCTTAAGAATAAGGATAAAGGTTCATAAAGGGAATATTTACCCATTTTGCAGTTCTGGCATCCTTCTGAACAAGGTATGCAATCTTCAGAGTCAGGATCTTCCACTTCACCTGTGTTTTGCAAATCACCAATTTTGGGTTAATTCCAGATACTGGAAGGCCAACACTTGGAAGCACTCAGCAAGGTCCCCAAAAATAAACTTTGTCCAAATCCAAAAAGGAGAAAGATTCACAGCAATTTCTTTTCTTATGTTGAGATAAAGACAGTTTAATAGAACAGTAATGGAAAAGGAAAATAATAGCTACAACAACAACAATCATAGTAAAAGAATATACAAGACACAAGTCGCTCTCACCACCTGGTGAGATGGTTGACCTTCCTGACCTGAGCAGTGATCATGGATTTCTGCCCCCCAGCCAACCCCTGTTTATACACCAAGCATGACATCTACGGTACAGAATATTCCGTTGGCCATTCCATTGTTCTGTCTATGATCCTTCTCAGCTTCTACGGGAACCTGAAAAAAGTCCTTGACTAGTATAAATATCACCTATCAACAACTAAAACAGTATGCACTGACATTCCTACCAAATCTGAAACACAGCAGCCACTAGAAAGAAAATTAACTCTATCCCAGCTGAAACCAGGACACAAATTAAATAGAATATTTGTTAACTCCTACTGAAGGATGCTTACCTTCTCTACAACTATGCTTCTGACATATGTTTTGAGTAAGGTAGTAGCCTCTGAAACATCTTTTGCAGTGGCTGGTGTTCAGGCACACCTCACAGTGGCCAGAGCAAGCCACGCATGTATGGTCTGAATGGTAGTGACCTGGAGGACAGCTCTCTCTGCACTCCCCATGATACAGGAAACGTTCAATCCCTCTTCTATCTGTGTGGCAAAACAAAAAAAAAAAAAACAACAAAAAAAAGGAAAAGATTTAAGCAACAGAGGACATTTGGGCAGCTGATGATGCCGAACATTTAGGCACTGGTGCTGCAGCTGATGAGAATATTTTTCACTGACTGCTAGATTTCTAGATTTGCTGTTTTACTTCAGATGAGCTAAAATGTATGAAAGTTTCATGACCTCAAACCTTCCACATTCCTGGAGATTTATGACATAAAGATGTGAATAATAACTGTTTGCGTCCATCATACTAATAAAGAAAGGATCGAGGGATTTCCATTACTGAGTGCCCTTGCAGTGAACATACAAGTATTTGTATTCTATTGTACCTGTGGATGTAGAATTGCCATTAGGAAAGTGAAGCTACCACCTCACCTTTGGGAAGGATCACTCTGTGTCTGTACTAGATTAAACTGTAATCCTCATCCCAGTCACAGCTAGAATCTGTAATCACTTAGATTTGAATATGAGTAGCAAGCGTACATCTATTTGCTACCAGATCAATAGCATTCTTCAGTGCATGGGGAGCTGGGAGGTCCCCTACTTCAAATCCTTCTAAATGAAACCTGTGAAAACACCTACCGTGCCACGTGCCATGTGCTGCAACATGAGGAGTTTTCCAATGGCTTACCATAGAGAATAAATTACTTACATTATTGTGCTAAGTGTGTTTGATTGCTTTTGCTATAGAGCAAGAACTTGTTTACCATAATTTATTTTTGAAACTGCAGAGAAACCAGCTATAATAGGGAATAATTGCTGCACCACGGCAGAAGTATTCAGACTTTGTTTCTTTTACTTTTCATGTAAAAATCTTTAGAATGATCTTTTCCAGCCTCCTCAGGGTGTGACTCTCACCAGTGTCTTCGTTTCTTGATATGCAGAAGTACAGAAATTTATATTGCTGTCTACCACAGGGAGGGACTTGGGGAACAACTATACAAACTTCTCCTTCACGTTGGACCTGAAGTGTCATTTGAAAACTTCATCTACTCAGTCACATTTCCCAAAGTGAGAAAATCAGTCTCATCATCAATATGACAAATTATTGCCAGCCATACCAGTGTTTTCGGGCAATCTGGACACTTATTACTAAGTAAATCCTGGGCCATTAACAACTAGGACTGAAATGGAAAAAGCAGCTGAAAGGAAAAAGGCTGTGAATCCATTGTGAGTCCTCAGAAAAAGCTGACCAAAATTTCCTCTTTATTAAGTGAATTGAAAGTTTAATCTTAAATACTCATTTCCAAGGGCAGTTCAGGCTAGTTACACATATTTGTATGTAACAGCCTCAAGTTCTTTGCCCATCAGGTGTTACAGAGGCGAGAGGGAATAATTTTTAAAATGGAACTTCAAAAGGAAAAGAGTTGCTTTGTGGAACAGCCACAATTTTAACATTACCTTCTCTCTCAACCTGAGCTCTATAAAAATGTGTCCAAAAGACAAGTTTCTTTGTGTGTTAGGGGTCAGTTTCTCTTTGCAGGCCCTGTTTGTCCAGCTGTAGGGACACAGCAGTCTGCAGTGGAACCCACCATCCTTGTTTCCTAGCCTTCCCCAGACAGATGTTTTGGAAAGCACCCTGGGTCCCTGCCTGCTTGTGCAAGCTTGCTCCATTTCAGTGTAGCACATACTGTGTAGAGGCTGGGCGAGGCATGGACGGAGCTTTCTTTTCCAGAGGCAGGTTTTCTGTCCTTTTTTTTCCTGTGCGACTTTTTGTTTCTGTTAACATAGCTTCTATTCAAAATATACCAAGGGAAAATGCACAAAGATGCAAGGACAATGCAGAATTGTGTTTTCTTGTACCTTTTTAAAAATAAATTGAGTTCCAACTACCTTCAGGGTTAAAACAAGATTATGATGCAGATCAGTAGCAAAAGCACTACTTTATCAGCTCTAACAACTGGGCCTGAGAGCAGAAAGAAAACGGAACTTGGAGGCCAAGGAAGGGGAAAAGCTGCAAGAGGAAATCCTCCTTACCTGTTCCACAAGTGGTGCATTTGTTAGGTTCACTTCCACTGCAGTCCAGGCAGGTATGATGGCACAAATGACATTGACCTTTGAATTCAAACTTTCCTCTGGGACACTGCATAACACAGCGACCATCATCAAAGACTCTTTTGAGGCAGAGAGAGGCATAATTACAAATTTAGCAGCTACCTGTTCTTTAAATTTAAAGGAAATTAACAAGATACCCAAGATACTCTTCCTTCAATCTATTTACAAGAGGCTTTGCACTTTAGTCCTTAATTTTCCAGATTTTATTCATTGTATTTACTAAGTGGAAAGTCAACTGTGTTTTGAACCTGGGTCTTAGACTTTCAAAGATTATTTTTTTCTGAGATTTTTCTAAGAAAAATCACCTTTTGGTCCTGTACCTAGATGTCTTTCTACCACAATCCCTGCAGTGGTCACTTGTGTCTGTTAGCAGGAAAGCAAGACTTGGTCTTTCTGTGTGAAGGAACGATCCTTCTGTTGAAATTTCCTGTTAGTTTTACTTTAAAGGCTTCCTGTGAACAGTACTGCAGCTTCACTAATAATGACTTTGTACATAAAGTCAAACATCTGTCTGAATCTTGGCCTTTAGGGGCTGTATTTTTAGACTTGCATATCTGCAAACACTTAGGAGTTCTGCTGCTAAATGTTCTTCTTTTGCTAGGTAATGAAATATTTACTAAAGAATCCTTTTATGCGATGAAAATTTCTGGTCCATTTTTCACCACTGCTTAATGTCTACTGGATTTAATCTGTTGGGGAGAAAAGTACAGAAGCATCAATACGGATATAACTATTAAAAGAATATAAAACAAGTTGGCTAGAATATAACAGTGTTTTCAGTATTAAGAAAATAAGAGAGGAGAGACTGTAATCTTCCACACTTAACTGCTTTGACCACTTTGTTATACAAGGACTTGGGATACAATTTCTAGAGAAGCTGAGCACCGTTCAGGATCTTAATACAGATTTTGAGACTATCAACTTGTCTGTGCGCTTCGCGAACAGTAGGCTTTCCATAACATTAAGATAGTGCATGCTTCCTTGGAGCCAGCCAATGGCATTAGAGAATGCCTGCAATATGCCTTCATAAATTTGAATTGCTATGGTCATTGTCAGGTTTATTCTGAAAGAAGAGGAGAAAAATATCTGCAAAGTTTAAAACCAATTTTGTCAAATAGTCTTTGAAACCATTTAAAATTTACCATGATTGGAAAAGTCTAGGCTTATGAAGTGTAAAGGTGGAAGAACAGGCTAGCATGCAAACAGCCCTCCTGAAGTGCTCATAACAAAGAAAACTTAGGAATTGATTAAAAAAACTTCTGAGGCTGAAGGCAGGCTGCTGGAGGGAATCAGTATGAGTACATGAAGTATTCAGCAAAGCTGTATCTCTGCTCTGCAGTCTGACAGTAATATAGTCTTATGCAGACTGTAGTTCATATAGCCATACCTGCATGTTTAAGACCATTATTCAGCTTTTCTTTGGGGACTGGAGCCCCCTCTGGTTGGATTCTGTGCAAATGGGACAATGTGATGGAAGTACTGGAGGTAGCTGGGCTAGGCTGATATGACACACAAGTATTACTGTGTGATAGCCAGCCTTACAGACAGCTCACACAGTGGTAAAATACGTTTTTCTTGCTTTTTGTTATGTTGCCACTAATGGAAGACACCAGCAGGTCAGACCTTGTCACTAACCTTTGTAGCTCAAACAGTAAGCAGATGGACGAAGAATTTGTGAAAATCAGTTTGGCTGGACAAAAAACTACAATTCCATAATTTTTTAAAAACAGGTAGCAGCATTTTGAATTGTTAAACAAGAAGATGATCTGACAGAGATTTTATTATGAAAGAAAGTGACATCTACTGAATTTTCACAAAGAACAGGGATTGTTCAGTGTTTTCATTTTCACATTATTTTCAGTAATCCCCCCCAAGTCTTTTCATCCTTTTCAAAGAGGAAAGGTAGGAAAGCACCACTGCTGAATTTTAGTCTGCATTATCTAATGGCCACTCATTACTGTCTTCAATAGACACCCTCTGAACCTCTCAAGAGCAACAGGATTTAGGATTCTGTTTCAATTAAACAGGTCTATTTCAAGTACATAACGAATAACGTCCATTGGAAAGATTTACTCTTTAGCCTCTGGGGGAGATTTTTCTTTATTACTATTTCTTTTACTACTGACTGTCCTAATATGACTTTTTCTAACAGCTTTCATAATGTGCAGAAGAAGCACAGAAAGGTTTTGGAGACCTTGGATACCAAAATTGAAAACTGCTAGAGGATTTGTTATGGTGGAGACAGCAGCACCCTTCCAAAAGGTCACAGAGACCTCATTACTGCAAACACCTAGGTGGTTTTGCCTAACAGTATGCTTCTGTACCTTCTTTGTTTTGCAAATACCTCTGTGTAAAGCTCACAAAATACGTTGTTTTGAAACACGGACAATCTAATTTTAATGCAATTGTGAATCAGAGAAATCCAGTCTGCAGTCCAAAATTCTGCCCAGACTTCCAATGTTAATGCTATTTCTGACGTAACACAACTTAATTCAATACTGTTTCCTCAGTTATGAATTTTTTGGGGCTCCATTGGTCCTGGTGTGTCTTTTATTGGCATAGTCATACCATAGATATTTGCAAGGTAAACTGCAGGATTGCTTGAGGATTTTTTTTTCTCCGTGCCTTACAGGATCTGACTCTGATTTCATACCAGTGTAAATATCATCTGGCTACAAGGCAATCCAGTGCAACAGAACCAGAGCTATCAGTGTGAGAATAAAGCTATTGGTAGGACAAGAGTTTAAACCCTGTAGACTCCTGGATTAGGTGCGAGATGACCTAAACATAACCCTCCGATCTGCAATGTCCTGTGGAAAAACTTCTTTCTGGTTCTGTTCACTCCTCAGGGCAAATTAGAAAAATCAGCCTAACTTAAACCACCTCAGTTAGGGGATGTGTTTCGGTGCTATCAGTATCTCCCAAATTAGCTGATTGCTAGCCTCCGTGTCCATATTCATGCCTTGTGTGAATCTCCATAGCTGCGTGCACTTAGAGATGCCCTAGACTCTTGTTACTAAATTTGTCACTGTTGTGATTCTAGCAATTATGATTTTGAAGGAATGACTTTTTGAATGAATTTTGAAAGGAAGACTATTTCACATATTTATAGAAATTTTTCTGTATCTGTGGGAATTGTCTGGCTAAACATCAACTGCTTCTGTAGCCAACTGTCTTGTTCACACAACACTTGTTTTCTCACTTGCACTGGTTTTCTTTGCCCTCCAGATGATGATGTGAGCTCTTTGTGCTGCACGGTGCTAGGAGACAGTTACCTTGTGAATGGGCAGCTGATGCACTTGTCGGGCTCAGGTCCAATGCACTTCTGACAGGATGCTTCACACAACTGACATTCTTGGGAATCATCAAGATATTCCCCTAGTAGAAAAAAATTTGTTTATTTCAGATCAACATCTCATGTTAAAAAAAAAAAAAAAGGAGATGCAAAAAAATATAATATGTAAAAGGAATTAGATCTGCTTTGAATTACTGAAACAAGCACATTTCCCTTTGGTATCAGGAAAACAAGTACAAACAAAACAGGATGCTCAGAATTAGTAGTTTCTAGTCCTTATTTATTTATTTATATTTATTTATTTTCCATGTGAATCTGACAGAGTGTGATTCTTGTTGTTTGGGTTAATACCATTTCTTCTGCATCAGTAGAAGCAACGGGACTCTTTAAGATTTGCCATGGAGAGTTACATCAAAACCAGTGCTACCAAGGAGTATTCATTACCTAATGTCCTTTGGTGCAGCTGCAACGTGCTCCAGATTGCAAGCTGCAGGGCAAAGAGTGTGCTTTCGTGGGTGTGGGGTATGTTACGTGAGGAGAAGGCCTTAAGTATGCTTCCATTAGTCAGAGACATGTTGATGCTCCCCAAACCTCTAGCTATAGCATCTTTTGTCCCCCTCCCAAGCCACTGCTGGAAGACTCCACACCTAAAAGACCTAGGCTCTCATTTAGTCTGAATGAAAATTTGGTACCCAACCGCCCATTTGGACTTGAAAAAAAAGATTTTCTATTATATGAATTGTTGCCTTCCAGATCATGAATGCAGTAGCACTACTATGACACTGAAGTGCAAAGTTTGCCTCTTTATTTACTGAATATTAATTAAAATATTGGTACAAACTGGTAAGCTGTGCACTTCATAACTCTCAGAGCATTAATCTGGTAAGTAGCAGGAATACTGTATCTGTGTGCAGCATCATGTGGGGACAGTAAATCGGTTTATCAAGCAGTTCTATAAAGCTCAAGATTGGGTCTTTTATGTCATTTTTTAATGGAAAAATTTGTTCTAACTGAGTCTATATATTTGAGCGAATTGGCTGTTCTTTCGTTCTTAAGTAATGGAAGAGGTTGGGCAGGGAGTCCTATATGATACATAAACCCTGCAGTTTCTATGGATACTTCAATATGGAGAAACTCTTTCCACTTGCATTGCTGCTGGGAAATCTAGATTTGGCAAACACAGTGAACTTTAGGCGTCAAAATGCAATTGTGGAATGACTTGGTTTTGGCTCGCAGTTGCAATGAGTTCCTCACATTGAAGAGCAAGGACACTGTAGGAGCAACTATTGCTATGACTGTAAAATGATGTAGGAAAGAAACATTTTCTAAAATACTGTAAATTATGCTCTTTGACCTTTGTGTTTTCTACTCCATATATTATCTGTATTAAGAATTTTATAGTAGTTGAAATCTCTGGTACAAGATATAAGCTAGGATAGTACTGGTCTCGCTTAAAGGGATGGAAACTGTATAGTTAAAAAGGCATACCAGCTGAAATGTCCAGGCAACTGTGGGCCAAAGCTGAAGTACCCAAAATGTAGGTAAAGATACAGTTTTCATTTTGTGAAGGTTTGTGTGTCTTCTGAAGAAAGGGAAAAGGTAAAAGACGAGCCAAAAGCCAGTGACAGAGCCACATAAAACACAAAGACAGTGGTCCTCAGAGGCTGGTCTGAGATCAGTGCCATCTGGGAAGGAGTTCAGAACTGAGAGCAAATGAACAGTCTCTTGATGAGGTCAGGGAAACAGAAATCTGCGTGTGCATACACTTTCACACGTTTTTATAGTTCTCATTATCCAAAGAGGATTTTGTATATATGCACTTACATGCGTTTATGTAATCTCACACATGCCCATGTAGGCCAAATCTTGAATCGTGTAAATTGACATAATTCCCTGGAAATGGTGTAGCTTTTCTGAACTGCAACACTCTATCTTGTGTGATAGAATACTTTATAAAGGACTAATGATAAAGACATTATAAATGGTGTAGCTGTTTGACATAGAATTCAGCAAGAGTCTGAATTTATCCAGATACTACTGAGATAAAATGTTGCATTGATGAAAACTATCACAATACAGAGATTTTGTAATTCTAGATACTTTCTAGGAAAAAAAACTATGGCCTGCTGTCCAGTAGATCATCAGGCCATTGACAGATTTGCTTAATACAGGCCTCTTGAGTCTTTCTGGTATGCATTCAGAGGGTACAACATGGAATCTCATGATCTCAAATGCTTTATGAGATTTTCAAATATAATTTGATACAAATATACACACACACATATATTTGGAAAATACACAACCATGAAAAAATGCAGTATCTGCAAAGTCTTCCTATTGCAGGTCTGGTGGCTCAGTGCTTTATACTACTGGCTTTACATCATTGGGAAATCTGTCAGGGCAATGTTATTAAATAATTGTTTCTCTGATGTTGTTTTGCGATACATGTTAGAAAACTTCTTGTTTCTCCAGTTCTTCGCTTTATTTGCCTGCACTGCCTGTATGCTTATCCATTGGACCTGAGGTACTAATTTCATACACCTCAGCTCTGCCCACTCAAATTCTTCCCACATGGTAGAAGGGCTTAGTTTTAAAAGGTTTTTGTTATTTCTTTGTTACGCCTTTCATTGGAAGCGCTGTAATTCATTTCAGCTGTGCTGGAATAATGCCAGGAAGACCAGTTCTCTGCTTACTTTATCCTCTGAGTTGAGGCATTTTAAAGCGTACTATTATAAGACTGTGTACCAGGAAACACTTATATACTAGGGCCTCTGAATTGCAAGTCACGTGTAGAACTGTGGATCTGCCACTAAGTGTTAACAAAATAGTTTTTAGTGGATATTCAAAGAGTTAACACTGAAATGCAACTTTAAAGAAGACTTTCAAACTATTCCACAGGGCAGTTTAACTGTTTCCCAGAGTTCTTTGTGGGCTATATATTTCTTTACAAATCTCACTAGATACATACTAGTTACCAAAGCCTCAACTCTCTTTTTCTTTTTTTTTTTTTCTTGTATTAAAATACTTTTTCTGTCCAACATACGTGATGGGGGAATACTCCCAGCAATGTGTCTCAGACATGCCTTCAATCAGGCAATGCTCGTCAAGTACTTTGGATCATCCCATATTTTACCTTCATTTATTTCTCAATTCTGTTACCTGTTTAAAAACTTTTGTCACCTTGTTTACAAAAAAGATACTGAAGGTATTTTAGGAATAAGGCTATGTTAACAGACATAATGCCTCATAGTGGGAAGATTTGCATGCATAATTTTTGGTGTCCCTAGTTAGGACAGTTTAATTCCACATCTGAGCCACGTCGGGCTGCAGGCTGTGTCTTTAACTGCATACAAGAGCCCTACGCTTACACTGAGTTCTTATCACTTGATATGATGCATTTTAAAATGAGGCAAGGTCTATGATCTCCCATTAAGGAGGCAGAAAAAACTGAGTTGCATTAAGATCATCAAGTCAGGGTGCAATAGCAAACTAGAACCTGTCTATCTTGGGTCCCAGACCAGAGCACTGTCATAGTTGCCAGGTCATTGCTATGTCTTTGCATAAGCACTATTAAGTATACAGCCCTCACCTTGTCGCTATTTCTCTCCTGCTTTCAAAAAGCTATGCCATTCATTGGCAGCACATGGTGTTTCAGGAGGCCATTTAGATGAGGGTGTGAAAATCTTTGTAAGTTATGCCTGGAGATATGCACTTTTATTGCTGGCAGTCATAAATTAATCTCTGTTGTAGCATCCCCATGGGACTTAGTCACTGCAAGTCACCTGTTACTTCCCCTTCCCCACTTTTCTTAATCAAAACATCACTTTATCTAAGTTAAAAATGCTCATTGGTTATCTTCTATAGCATTGCACCAGTGGCTTTTCTTCATAGTCAATGAAAAAATGACCTTATTTCCTCCCTTTTGCTTGTGTACCTTCATGGGAACGTGGATATGGATTTTGTACTTGGGCTTTGGTTTGTAATCTTATGGGTTACAAAGGTTTCACAGAGCAGATGCAGATAAAGAAGCATTGATCAGAATTGTTTTTGATCAATCAGCGGTGAGAACTGAGAGGATTTGGTCTTAGGGAGCTCTCTGCTTTTTCCATGTTCAGCCTTGATGCATTTTATTTTGGCTGGCTCATGGGATCGGCTCTTTGAGTTTTGCTGAAGAAATATTTATCCATAGAGCCTAAGTCCATAAGGAACTTAGACTAACCCTCATATAGCAAGACATTAAAATTCATCCTGAGGATTCCTCTTAAAGTTAGCACTCTGTTTAGCCCAAAGCCTTAATTTTTGATAAATTACAGCTCCCTGAAAGAAAAATTGTCATCTTGAAAATGTTAGGACATGGAGGCTATGGCGTTTCCCCCCAAATTTTATGCAGTCATACAAAATTTCAGCCCAGTTTCCAATTATTTGCCTAGCTTCAGCTTTCGGTCTCTTGCTAATTATTCTTCTCCACTCAGTCATTTTACACAATGATCAAATTTTTTTCTCCCTGTTTGGATGTGCAGAAGGGACAAAGAAGATACCCTTCATGGGCAAAACTTTGGGATGCTCTGATCTGAGATGATGAGAGGGATTCAGGATTGGAAGTCTTCTTTTCAAAAGTGCTCCAGGCAGTGATGAAACAGAAGGCTGAAATTAGGATGTTGGCTTCTAAGTCACTGAAGCACCCCTTGTGTCAAGGGACAAAGCAGAACCTTGAAAAGGGCTGAACATCTCTTCCCTGAACAGCGGTGTGCCGAGCTGAGTGTGATATAATGATTTTAGGATGAAAGGCCCTTTTGTTGCAGGATTAGCTGAGATCACACAGAGCCTCAGGTTAGCTTTAATCGTGACAGGCAGGAGAGAGGCAACTGCCTTTATCAACTACGCTATCTCACACAGCCCTCTATTCTTTCCCCTGCTGAATAAAAATATTTACATGAGCCAAAGCTGCCCTTTTTGCTGACACATAGGGATTTTTTCCCCTCTCTTTATTCTGTGTGTTTCTTCCCTCATTTCTATGTAGTATTTATAAATTGGTTGTTAGAAACCCACTGAAGACCCTGAGCCCTCAGGGGTACTGAGTGGGCATAAACAGACTCCAGAAAGACATTTTTTGGCATTTAAAAAATCAGCTTTGAACCTCCATTTGTGCTAAGTTTTTTTATCATTTAAAAAAACAGCTTTAAACCTCTGTTTCTACTAACAATGCAGATGCCTGGAAGTAAAAGCTGGCTGGGATCAGGGTTTCTCCCTTGCTTGTGTAAGCACAAAGGTCAGAGCCTGGCAAGGTTTTCTGCCCCTCACCTGGAGCCTGAAATTTGACAGCCCCATGAGAAAGTGGGAAGGGGAATGAAGCGATCCCGACCTGTACTGCTAATGCTTTTTTCTATACCCTTCTCACTTCTTGAAGGTGGGGCAAATACTATGGCACTCTCAAAATCTGAGACTGACAGTGGAAAAAAAAAATAATCTGTTTAGCCTCTCCGTTTCTGGAGCTTCCCAACTGGAAATTTCCCTGTCTGATCTTGTCAAGCTTCCTGTTTTTTGTGACATTCAGTAGCTGGGAATTTCCTAAAGGACAGTGGAGGCTGCAAATGGAGATACCTGAATCTCACTGAAAATTATCTCATTGTGCTGACAGTACTGCTTTGGCAATCTGGGTAGGTTCCTATGAAATATGCAAAAGAAAGGTGGAAGCTGACTGTATACATTGAGTAAGGCTGGTTTTATTTGCACCTGGAGTACACAAAAGATAGGATCTTTCAGTGCTGGAGGAAAACACAAGTCATACTCCTGAGGCAACCATGGTAGCACGGCATCTCTCTCTCATGTTATACAGCAAGGAGTATGTAATATGTATATGCAGAGCCCTCCCTGTGCACAGGATTTCTGCAGTCTGACTTGGATAGACATAAACCTGAAATGGGAAGAGCTGGATGTCTCAGGGTGGTGTTTGAGTGGTGTCATCTGTCTTAAACAGAGAGACCCCTGCACACAGTGTTTGTACTGGAGATCTCCAGCTTAATCGGGATGTGAACACAGGTCTGCTGCTCTGCTGATAGCTGGGCAGATTTCAGCAGGCAAAGCACTGAATATCAATATGAATCTGACAAGATATAACAACATAGATTCATACTGGTAATCAAATGCAACTTTTGTTTAATTTGCGGAGATGAATACATATTAAAGCCTGAAAGAAATCTGCCAAAAAGATACAAGTTTATCTTCTTGGAAGTAAAGAGCAAACCAAATTAAGTCTTTTAATGAGAGGTATAAAGGAGTAAATTTTATTCCTACCTTTAACTCTTCAGCCAACTCAATACCTTTACATTGGTGGTCTCCCCTAGCCTAAAAATTCCCTTGGTTCCTTGTCTCCACTACAAGCATTTCAGGAATAGCCAAGGTAATTGTTTCTGATGATTACCCTGGAAAGCACAGTCCAGGATGTTCCCTTTAACAGTCACATGTTCCATGCTGAGGCTGCAGAAACGGGTAAATGATAAAGCCCTTCTAATTCAGATACAGCTGTAGAGAGACTTTGCGGCACCATCTTTTTGGTGAACCCTCCTTGGTGGGTGAAACCCACCAAGGTGAACCCAAAGGTGAACCCCTTTGAACCCTCCTTTCAGCCTTTGGATTGAAGGTGTTCAGGGAGGCTGTGCTAGAGGCAGACCCACCAAGAGCAGCATTTACACAACTTCAGTTCAGTATGGCCTTGCTCTTGGAGTGAGAAAAGGGGCTACTTAATTTGGGAATGAATTTTTGAGTTACTTCTGTTTTTTGATGCACTACAGAATGGCAGATTAGCATGGTCACAAGCACCGTGACTGACAGCAATGTGGTCCATGGGGACTGTCAACCAGGTGCTAGGCTTTCCATCCAACCCACTTCTCAAAGAACATCTGCAGGCATCAGGAGGAGGGCAGTGGGCAGGCCCAGGACAATTTTAAATGGAAAAGATATGCAGTATTATCTGAATTGTAACTAAATCACACTAGTCACGCTCCAGTGAACAGTCAGTGCTATTACTGAGTTTGCACGATGGAGCCATTAATTCTCCTTGGGTAAATAAATATTCACCGCCTGTCAGTGTTCTAGCTTCTTCCCCCCAGGCGGATTGGAAAAATGGGTACTTAATCAGCTCATTGCATAACACCATAAAGCAAAAATGTCTACTGTGTTCTGTGATGGGACAGTATTTTTTGCTTTGAAAAGTGATGTTGTTTTCCCAGAAGACCTTCAACATATCCATCCCCCAAACACTGAGAAACACTGATAAATAAATGATTGTGCAAGGGCATTCTTCTAAGCTGTGCCTTGCCCATCTTTGACAGCAAATCCATGAGCTGCTCATAAAACAGAGATATAACAAAAACCAGCCTCTGGTGTGGCACTGAAAGGCTGCATTTGTTGCTTACTGGAATTGTTTTTTTTTAAATGCTCAGAGCCTTCTCACCATAATATGCTTTCCATTGACTGCATTTCCCATGCTAGAAGTGAAAATTGGCTCCGTTTTTATGCAATAAACGTTGCTTTCTAATTCAAAAAGTCCTTCCAGGATTGTTTCCATCATATTGTGGCTATTAAAATACAATTCTGTGGTGGTGTCTACTACCCTTGGACAACAGGTGAACATAACTGCAATCTCTCTGGCTTTATCCTGAGGATTTCAGATCAGTTTCCCTAGTAAGGCCTGTGGTTACTGTGCTCTGAGACTTCACGGAAATGTCCCAGGACTTCAGTAGAGCTGAATCCTCTTTCCTTATCAGTGTGGAACCAACGGTGGAAATGCAGATATTGGTTGCACTTCCACTGGTTGGATGCAATCCTGAGGTGCAGAGCCTCAGTTTGTTCTCAAGGACGCCGTGTTGCTACCCACAACTCTTTAGTACTTGCTAATGAGCAGGATTGAAGCCCCAACACACTCCCATGACAGGTGGTAGTAAATATTCAGATAATCAATTTCATCAAAAATTGAAATCTCCCAAGATATTTTAAGTTAGATGAATAAATAAAAATTATGCCAAACAGAAATCAGTGTTTCCCCGGCTAAACAAAATGTTGAAACTGCATATTCTGAACAAGCTCATGCAAGTTGTTGGTGGTGTCAATTTCTTTTTGATGAAAACTTGACTAGAATTTTTCTTTATATGCTGTAAAACTTTTTTAATGCTTGCTTAAAATATTTTGCACAAACATCTAATGGCAGAACTTCTCTTGATTCATTCTGTACCAATGACATGACAATGGCATATCCAATATAAATATAAGGCATGGTAATGGATCACAGACAAGTTATTGTTCCGCGAGTTGCACTGTAAATTGAAAGCTTTGACTCATACAAGCAGTCGTTTAAATGTCTTTACAGGAATCTTGAATTTATAACAGGCCTTCTTACAGTCATTCAGTTCACTAAATAGTTCATTAAGAAGTAGCAGATAGTTACCTAAAGTGGCCAGTCATAGAGATAATGCTCACTGTGGTTGTGAAGGGGCTAAAATGAGGATTAACTTGGTCATCATCAGTTGCAAGTTGTAGTTAGTGATGGGTGAGATTGCTGCAGTAAGTTCTAGTATATAGGTTTACTTATCTTCAAGGCTCATACTGTCATAACTCGTATCATTACCTGACAATGTGGAACAAGCAGCAGCTCTGCTGTTACTCAATACATTCAGTAGCAGAATCCCAAAGGACTTCGGAAAGTTGCAATCCCAATAGAGATTGGGGTAGTCTGTAAGGTCTGATGGGGAATTCTTTATTAGAAAACGGAGTTGTTCACAGCGGGTGAGTTTGCAAGTCTCCCCAAAAAGACGCAGGATGCACCAGTGGAGATTGGTGTGTGGGTAGGCAGGGTCTAAGCCAAGAGCCACAGGAGCACCTGGTCAGAAGCATAAGGTTTCCACCGACATATCCCAGCAGGTATCTGATTTCCTGATCCCACAACACTGGTGTGTGGCTGAGGTGGAGAGCTGCAGCTAGAAAGGGAATAAGGCTGTAACCTCATTGCAGAAAAGGAAACACCTGTATTATAAAATGATGCCAACACACAAGAGGCTTCTGCAGGATGTTCTGCAGGTCTGGGGCATGCTAAACCTTTTTCTGGTTAAAAATAGGGTTGGCACATGTCCAAGATTGGTGTTTCGGATTTTTTTTTGGACCAAAGCTGTCATTGTTTTCCACATTTTTAGTAAAGAGGTCTAGTTGGGTGTCCAGTTTGCATTTAAATCAAGGACTGTGTAAGTATGCTCCTAAACAGACGTGAACTGGCAAATACTTAACCATGGAAGTGATGTCTTAACTAGAAGACCATCTTCAATTTGTCATTGCATTTTGACTTGTGATACAAATAAGGCAGAAATCAATGAACAGATTTGGACTGATACCACCCACAGTCCTTTCAGACATGGAGAAAAGTATCATTTTGTTCATGTTTAGCAGCTTCTGATCTTTCTAAAATGCTCCGTATCTGTTCTGCACGCCAACCACAGAGTGTCAAATACTCAACACTCCAAACGACTCACCATTGAATCAGAGAGGTAGGATCAATCACCTAAGAAAACTCTGCAGCTGGGAACAAACCAGCTTCCTTTAATTGCAATCCTGTGGCTGCAGCTACCCTTTTGTACAACGACTAACTACACTGATGCTTACAAATTCTGCTTGCATCTGGCCACTGCTATTAAGGTATCACAAATAAAAATGATCAGATCTGAGCTGACACCAGAAAGTACTAGTTTTCAGCCTAAAACTCAGTTCTATGCTTACTTGCCTGTGAGACTTCACAGCTCAACATTTACAGATGTGCCTTCTAGAGCAGACTTTTTTGGCCAGAGCTAATGGAGGCTTATTATCACTCATTGTGCATTTCCTACCCAAAGAAGATGAAATCTTGACAATAAAAGACATCGTGCTTGATTGAGTTTCTCACGCCAGTTGGAAGATGAAGGTGGGGTGGGAGCTGAAAGAAGCAGCTCTGCGTACAGTATTGGAGTAAGTGCTAAGCCAACCTTTTTTCCAGGTGTGGTCTTAGCAAACTACTGCTAAGAATGTGCCATCCCATATATGCTCGGTCCCAGAACTGACAGGGAAACTGTGAGAATGATGACCTAACCCTATATTTTGAAATCAAGTTGGTGACAATTAGATGCTTAAGGCTGAAATGTGGGGTTTTTTTCAAGAATTCTTTACATGGCCTCAGTGATCGTGCTTAAAACGTCATCTGAATATATGACTTCTTGGGTAAATTGCCACTTTGGTCTCCAGGCAGGTTGTAGGACTAAGTGGGAAATGAACGAGAGCGTCAGCTAATGCTCTCGTTCCCCCTGCAGGGGTCACAGATGAGTCTACATTAAGCTCTTTGATCTACTGGCAAGGACAGACAGCCTGCTGTTCTCAACTGGCAGTCTGGGATTGTGATCTGAAGTGTACTGGATGTGAGTACTGGCACGTGAACAGACATCAATACCTCACTGTGCAAATGGCCACGTATGACTGCAAAGATGAAACCTTCCTCCTAGACTGCCTGAGCCAATAGGTAGTTATGCATTTCACTTTTTAATCCTAAACATGCAAGAGTTTAGCCTCATCACAAACTCTTACAGGTCAGAGGAAGCCAGCGTTGTTACCTAATAGGGTTCAGACATGGATGTACGGCTACTACACAAAAGGTGTCCTCCATGGAAACCAGACATTTCTGCAATCATAAATTCCATCACTTCAAACACAAAAAATCTGCAATAAAATTAAGCACCCTCACCCTCCCAATTTGTTTCTATGATTCGTGTACAGTATCTAAGTGCTCTACACCATAAGGCTACCTGTGCCCTTCAATAAAGATTTTTTACATATAGATTATCAACATGTTTTTCCAGACCAAAAGAACAGGAATTTAGGTTAATTTAATAGAAAAAATAAAATATGGAATAACATTGATTTTGGCCAATATCAATTACAACAGAACTACCCTATTTTACAAATAACAACTGAACATTTTACACATGTACAGTATTTTTTCAGTAAAAATGAATTTGGATATAACAATGTGTCAGTTTTTTTAAAAGAAAACAAAGATATTAATTTCTTCTCTATAATAGTGTTAGAGACATTTGTAAGTATCCAAACAAATTCTTTACAATCCATTACATAATTAAATCTCAATTATGAATATATATTTATATATAATATATATATAATATTAACTTAAACTTTGAAAGCATTATGTTCTAGTTAAACATGTTATACTGAGAAATGAGGCAGTAACAGACTAGTAGTTAAACTAGCACAAATGGAATTCTTTTAAATTTGAATGTTTATCAGGAAATTTCTAATGGGCACCAAAGGAGCTTGACTGGCTCCCCGTCATACCGAACCAGGTTGCAATAGTTTATCTGCTCTCTGCTAAAGGTGGCACATTACCTTTATAGGTTTTTATCCATATTTTTTTTAAATAATTTTTGATCATCTTTATTTTTTAACATTTACATGCTTAAACACCTGCAATCCATTTTCTCCTTGTAGGTCCTGCAAAGATGACTGAGAAAGACACTCTGTACGTTTTAAGTATTATCCCCTGAAAACAGTATCTTTGAAGTTCAACTTTCTGTTTTCTGCTAAACGAATGTCTTTCAAACAGTATGCTAAGTGAAGCTCATGAACATATATTAAATGGAAATTTATACTGGCAGCCATGTGCCTGGCCACAGAGAGAAAGGCAGGGGCCGCTTCTCTCACCACCCAGGATGGTTTTACAGTGAGGTAACTCCATTGGCCTCAGCAGGACTATTCCCGCTGAACTTTCTATTGTGAGCAGTTAAAAGCAGATTCAGGCCCATCATGACACAATTGTTACACCAAGAGAACCATTGATTTATTGCCCTATATTTACTTATTCCTGGAGACATATTTGGCACAATTATAAATCCAGTCCTGTAAACACATCCTGTTGCATATAGTCACACTGGCATTTACATATGAGCACTATGAAATAGCTCCACATATCTGTATGATAATATCCCCTTTTTTTGTGAACGCTACAAGACAACAATAATTTATGAATACTTCTTACAGGTTAGCAATGTCTTCCGACTTCCAAGCGTATACATTACTCTCACTTACGCAAACGAAGAGAAGTAGTATCTTTTGAATTTGTTCGCTACAGGAACAATGTTTTTTTTTAAA
The DNA here is from genome assembly GCF_964199755.1 of Larus michahellis. Taxonomy (NCBI): domain Eukaryota; kingdom Metazoa; phylum Chordata; class Aves; order Charadriiformes; family Laridae; genus Larus; species Larus michahellis. Next base: position 40,094,766 of record NC_133930.1, on the reverse strand, counting down.
GTTTATTTGAAATAGCTTTGACAATTTAAAAAAATAAAATAAAAATCCTAGCATATCTGTTAATAAGCTAGCTGTCTAAAAATGAAATCTATATGACCAAAACCACATTTTGGGCAAACATATATACATACTGCATGTGATACAAAAAACAGCTCACAGCAGAGGAAGTAAGAAAGAAATGTGTGCAGAAATATTAACTTTTCTTTTTTTAAATACTGTTACAAAAGGGGCAGAACTTAGTCCTGCAGCTAATGATGTTTTTGATCCCCTCAGGAACTCAAGTTCCCCCTGTCAATACACATAGCACAAAAAACCTAATGCAAACATTTTTGTATTTTTTAGTTTTAATCCATGTAAACTTATGTTGTATTCTTGAAACACTCTTTAAACATCTTGAAGGGGAAAGAAGCAGGAAAAAAAGGGAAGAAAAAGGACCTTCAAAAAACAGGAATAATCCTAAGGTTGATAGGAAATCAAATCATGAGTTAAATGTTAATTTTGGCATCAAATGCTTTGGTCACACAATACTGACTCTGCGATCCTGGATGCTCAGCTCTAGACACCCAGTTATGAAAGGTAGGCGTGTTGTAGTTTTTCCATTTAAGTTCCAACAAACAGTTCACCATCTCCCCAAACAAAGAGGGGGGGGAGAGAGAGAGGTGGCTTTCTTTTTTTTCTCTTTCTTTTTTTTTTTTTTCCTTTTTTCCTTTTTCAGTAATACGGATTAATCTATAAGTCTACAGGAGCAGGAGGACGCTGGGAGGTGTCAGTTCACCCCTTATGCGTACATGTTCTGCAACACAATTGCTGAAGCACTTTCCGCTGGCAGAGATTGTTCTTTTTCACCAGCATACAGAATCCTCCCTCGGCCCAGGACTCTTCCGTGGCTTCCAGAGGGCAGCAGCAAGAGAAGGAGAGGAGGTTGAAGGTTTGGAGAGCATGGTGTGTACAATGGAGGAAGGTTTAATTGGTCAGACAGGCAGATTTGGTTGAAGAGACCATTCATGAGCAGGTAGCAAGTAGGAAATTTGGTCCATCAAAAGGAATTTCAGTCAACAGCATTTTTATATTTTTTTTTCAGGAAGAGATATTGTGTGGTCCGACAGGGAGTGATTGGTATCCATTTGTGAAAAGGGAAAAAAGATTAGAAAGAGAATAATTAGAAAACAGTGATATTTACAGCAAAGGAATTTGTTCTCAATTTTTATGAATCAAAAGAATAAAACAGTAAAACCACAGAAAAAGAATAAAACATTCTCAACAGAAATGCAAATCTTATCGAGTGAGTTAGACTAGTAACCAGTGCTTGATTGTCAGGCAATGAAATGAGACCCGCTATGCTTTCTAAAGTAACAGACACCCCCGCCACCCCACCACCCCCCTTCTGGACTTTCCATGGCTACCTTAGACTGTTGAGAACACGTGCTGTGCGGTGGGATCCAGCATGGTGCACTGAAATTGCCTGGAGGCCCCCCACACTGACACGTTGCCCTTTCATGGCACCCACACTTGGAAGAATGGGGGAGTCAGTACTGAGACAGGGTGTCCCCAGTCCTGGGCAACTACATGTGTATCTGACTGAAGTCGCGTGTGTACAAATGAAGACAGATTTATCCAACGATATTAAAGACCAAACTGGTATGTCAAATGTCTGCATTGCAGAATTCAACTGCAATACCATACCAAGACTGTGGTTACTCAAAACTCTTAGCATTATGCTTCCTCTTCATTTGTTCATCTATATCTGACTTTCTCTGGACTTCCAATGAAACTTCTAATGTCGTGATGTGAAAAGGTCTCATGACTGGTTTCCCAGTACCTGTAATGTAACTTTACAATGGACAGGATACTTTTCAAAGTTTGAAGGCCCAAATTCCAACAGGAGCTGTAAATGTCCACAGAAACAAGACTCAACCCTGCACCCTTTTTCTCTTTTCTAAGACTTTGTTAAAACTCTTACTAAATCCAGCGGAAATGAGCTGGACCCAAGAGTTGTTGTTAGCTTTTTGTACATCTGATGTCAGGTTATCTTCCACATGGCTTAACACTGGGCTTTGTTCTGGTATGATTTTCCTGTTGGGCTGCACTTGCTGGGCTGTTTCTACAAGGAATTCACATAGTAACATTTTTAGGGAAGCATGACGTTATCTAAGTGTCTCTGTAATTGTGACATTTGAAAGGAATGAATATTAGTGAATAATTAAGCCAATCATATGCAGTAAGAATGCTATCTTGGTTGCCACAGAGAACTTGGAGGAAGTTCAGATCTCCACCGCAAATCGGGTGCTCCCTATTTCAGAATTCTTTTGTTCTCATTACCCTTTCACATAATTCAAGCAATACTATAGGCACTTAAAATCCTTTTTACTTACCAGCATTTTCACAGTTTAAAGTGGCGAAATAGAAAATTTGTGATACTGTTGATACTACACTAGGGTCTTAAAAATCTTTTGAAATCAATGGCTTTTGAAAAACAGACAAGGAAAAGTAGGTTGTTGGCAGGAGGGAAAACTATTTTAGGAAAATTCAGGTAAAGTGGATGTGACTAATCTTGTTAATACACGCAAATGCAGTTTTCTCCTTTTCATAAGCCTGAAAAAGTTAAGTAAGTAGTGTAGAGCTCAAATCAAGATTGTAACAAAAGAAAAGAAATAGACCAACCCAACCCAATACATGTAAAAGAAGATGATGGCAGTGGTAAAATGGATCTCTTCAGAGAATTGGACTCACCATCCTTGCAGACTGTTCCCACTACACAGACACCAGTGTCTAGGTTATAGCCGCTTGGACAGCTTGTACAGTTTCTGTCTCCTTGACCACTGCAATCCAAACAGCTGGCATCACATCTGAAAGACAACGGCAGGAGTTGGTCTTACAGCCTCACCAAATACTAGAGTTCCGGAGAGACCTCTTCTGTATTGCAAAGGGCTTGTTTGCTGTTTCTAGAGGTATCAGCTGCTCTAATAACAATAATTAAAAATATTTAACTCCCCCTGCAACCCAGTCCTGCTTCTTTCATCCAACCACTTTCTATTCACACTTTTTTACTAAACAGCTGCATTATTGTACTATTTTGGAGCTATGCAGAAGTAATCAACAAAAGTATCAAGCTGATTGTGCACACATGTGCCATCAAGGCATGAGCTAAAGCCACAGGATGAAAAAGACTGACCTGCTGCCCAGCCCCTTCATCACCCTTCTGGCTCCATCATATTTTCATTGCATATCGATTATTTTCTTCTGCGGAAAGCTACAACACATGGTGATTCCCTTCCTGCCCTGAACTCAAAGCCAGTCAATAATAAATGATTCCAAAGGGCAACAAATAGTATTTGTTTAACAAAGAATGGAATAGAAAAAAAAGTCCCTTCCTTGCACAGCACAACAAAGCCTTGTCCAAGATTTATCCACCCATTTGTACACTGAGTCAGGCGAGTTACTCCAGACAGCAGTCTGGTACTACACTTGTGCCATGTTTGTGAATATGCAGCTGAAGAACTGAAATGGTCCCTATGAGTAGTAATTAATTTGCAATTTAAAAGAAATAGTTTGACTATTTTCGTTTGTTACTGAGAAATGCAGGTCCTCTGCCAGATTTGTAAATTTTATGCTTCTACTTTGATTCTCACTACAGGTTTTTAAAGTGAAGGACACACATACAAGAAAAAAACACTTTTAGAAGACCTACATGAATATAATGTGAATTAAAAAAAAAAAAAGCTTTTCCTTCATTTGCTTAGCATGCGATATATTTTTTCCATTTTTTTAAATCAGCAGTGTTTTATGTTCTCACAAGTATTATCTGTTTCAACACAGTAATAACTAATATACTGCCAAATATCAGACACATGTATTAGCCACTGATCATACCTTTTGCAGCTTTTGTATCCACTTTCAGTAGAGTGATCAAGGTAATAACCACTACTACAGGACTGCACACATCTTCCATCTTCCATAAAATAACCCTGTGTGCAGTTTATACAGGCATCTACTCCAGCACCTTAAACCAGAGAGAAAATATAGTGTATTAATGGCTAGTTCCTCTTATTGCCTAACAGACACCATCTCTAACTGTAGCAAAATCTTATAATTTTAGAGACTATGTTTTATTTGCCTTAATTTCTTTCAAACAGTAGCATCAAGCAATAAAGGTACATGGTTAGAATAAACAACATTCCATAATTTCAGTCTATCTTTTTCTTAAAGAAATGGATGTGGGTAATTCTAAAGCTTGCAGAAAATCTACCAGTCATTATTCCATCCCAGAAAGAAAATGGAGGGCATTACTGGAAATCAGAATGAGCTCTAAAGAGGGGGAGGAAAAAAAAAAAAAGAAACAAAAGAAAAAAGAAAAGGGAAAATAAAAGAGTGTCTGCATACTTTCAATTAGAAAACTGATTTTCATGGTAGCTGAAAGAAGTCTGCTGTATTTAAAATATACTAAAGAACTATCAAAAGAATTAAGTTTTTACATGTTAGCCATCATGTTATACTGTAACTGTGATATAGGAGAATAAAATCAGAGCTAAAAATATACAGGAAAGGAAATGATGCCGATAAATGTCAGTGGGGTACCTGCACATGTTGCACAGGAACGGTGACACGGTTCACATTCTCTACCATTATGGTATTTTCCTTCTTCACAGCGGATAGCACATTTAGTGCCATGCAAACTATTGTAACAAGGAAAAAAGCACAGTGTTTGGGCAGATAACAGCAACAGAGGACAACAAGGTCATGAACAAACCCAGTAGTTCTCTTCTAATAAAAGAACAACCCATATCTTAGGATTCATCAGCTTCCTTCATTGGTCATATTTTATAGATCTAGAGACAGCATTCACTTCAAGTGGGAATGAAATGCAGTTTTGCCAATGGTGAAATACAGAAGCTGTTTACAAACTCATTGTAAATACTACGAAGTAGTAAGGGACAGAAAAAGAATGAACAATGCCGGAGTACTAAAAATTCAGGCATGTAAAATGCAATTACCCACGAGGAATTTGGCACAGGGTCAGCACTACTGTACTGACAAAAAAAAAATGCTAAGAGAGTTGTTAACAAGATCTCATGCTTCTCTTGAAAGACCAGCAGCATCTCCTGATACTGTGCTACAGCACAGGTTAAGAATAGATTCACAGCAAAGGAAATCGCCACCTCTTTCTGCAATAGCAGTTTCCATTGAAAGCTCCTAACTGAATGCCAGCTCTGGTGGCTGGGGAGATTTGTCAAGATTACAGCTCTGAGGTATCCTGCCTGCAGGCACTTTTGAGAGAGAGCACAAAAGAGTGCGTAACAGTGGAAAAAAAAATAGCATAAAGAGTCATATTTCCATGCTTCCCTCTAAGTAGCTGTTTATGCTTTCATGTTGTAAGGTGCCTACAGCAGGTTTGGGGATTTTTTTTAAGCTAGGACTTCTCTGCCACGTTTGCCCTCTTCTGTGGAACTTTAGCTTTCATCCAACTTAACTCTAAAAACACTCTTCAACTCTGGGGATTACCGCCCTGAATGAGCGCTAACCTTGTTTTACAGATTCGATCCAGGAAAAGTTGTGTGTGCTCAGCACCACTGGAAATTTTCAAGAGTACATATGGTCCCAGTTTAGAAAAAAAAGTAAATTAGCAATTTAACAAACCTAACAATCCCTGATTTCTTATTATTTTTCCTCAGTCACACAAAGTGCCTCTCGAGGCAGGTAGTATTTATTATCATGTTTTTTACAGATGAGAACACTAAAACTAAAAAAACCTAAAAATTTGCCCACGCTTATTTAGTGGGCCAATAACAGGATCAGAACTGGAATCCAGGTCTCCCAAGTCCCACCTAGGTCCCTGCCCATCGGTAACTCCGCCAAGAAAATGCAGCAAGTTTCAAACAACTGGGGAATATGAAATGCATGTCCCGCAAGGCTCCATTTATCTGTCACACCCACACAGATGGTGTTTTTTCAAAACGTTACCAAAAATCAATCTTAGTTTGCTAATATTGACCAAGAAAACATGAAGTTTGGGTTCTTTTTTTTTTTTATATTTCAGTTTCTCCTTCTCACACTGAATGGACTTGTGTACTTTCTTCAGTGGTGGTGCTACAAGCTGCTGTTTGTGTTAATGGACAGGCAAACTCAGTTCCTGAGAAAGAAAGAAAATGTGGGCATAGATTTTCTACAGCAACTGTGTCCTGTAAGGTCCTAGATTTATGTAATCTTTGGTGTCCTGACACATCGTAGAAACTTCTAAACTACTAATTTACTAATTTGATTTTGCAGATACACAGAAGTTCATGCTGAGACTCTTAAAATTCTCCAAAATCTTTACATGGATTGCAAATACAATAACATTTTAAAAGGGACACATATTATCATATTTCACAGGCATTGTAAATAGACCAATGTTCTGATTCGATCCCATGCTTTTCTTCCCATTAGGTCACACTTCCTTTTCAAAGGGTCACTTTTGAAAAAATTGTGATATTCCTAACAAAAATCATGCAGGCACCTGGAAAATCTAGATGCAACGTAAATAGACAGAAGTGAGAATTCCTTTACAAAATGGAAAGGAATCCAGCTATTGATGTCCTAGAAACAAACAACATTCAGCGCTTACTAACTAAAAGATGAAAATCCACATTGATGGAAGGTAAAAGCTCAGTGTTAAAATATTTGCAGAATACTCGTACTCTGCAAGAAGAACCCCTACAGATACTGAATACTGACTTCATATTTTTTGTGGCATAAAGCCAGCGTACATTCCGTCATGAATTTTATAAGATTTTTGACCTTTGCTGTTTGGATCAAAAGGTCATTCATTCATAAAGGAGCTTGAAATGTGTACTGCTGCTTTGCAGGTTTTACCTATCAGTTTCAAGAATGATTAAGTCCCCCTATGAAGAAAAAATATTGACTGCTGTTTAAAATATGTGCACACTATATTGTAATAGAATTGAGCCTGAGGTACTTGAGATAAGTGAATGACTGGATGTATGAAGAAATACAATAAAGATAAGAAAATAGTTTCTAACTATCACAGGAATGAATCAGAAAGATTAATATGATTCATCAGCTCTACCTCTAAAATAATCCTTGACTGACACACTGTAGGTCAAAAAAGTGAAGAAGCCAGCTTTCCACATGACTGTGGCTTTTATTTTACCTGAAATCAAAGGTCTTCTAAAAATCCGTTGTTAACCCAAACTGGCACATAGTAGCACAAGAAAATACTATATTACAAACTAAACAGTGATGAAACACATGAAATGAGAGACACTCAAGGTTAAATAGCTATCTGATGTTCTTCGTTGTGTATCCACGGTCTTGTAAACCTCTTCAGATATTGTATTTAGTGACATCCATCATTTCCTTACCTTAGGCCATGTTTGCATTCTGTGCAGATTTGGTATTCAACACACGTCTTACAGTTTTCACTACATTTTCGGCAAACAATCTTACCTACAAAGGAAAAAAAGAAAACAGCCCAGAAAACCTTGGTCAGTTATGTTTAATAAAAGCATATGGATACACTACTACATGACTTATTGCTTTCTAGCTTAACATTAGGGAGGGAAGGAGCAATCTAGACTAAAATAGCTAAATTCTGCCTATCATTAGCATTTTCCATCAAACATCAAATGGTTTAATGTATTTCTAAACATTTGAAGTTATAGTGGTACCCTGAGAAAAACCTGCTTTGAGGTCATTAAAAAATCTTCATAAATATTTTAAATTCACATTAACTATTTATAATATGTACTTAAATCGTCTTTTCATATAGCAGTGATATGCAGTAATGATTGCCATGTGTTCCAGAGACTGTCCTGCAATTTACCTCTTACGCTTTCCATGCAAGCAGCCTGTCCTGTCTTCCTGATTTGGTGCTTAAAGACAGACCTGCACGAACTGGTCTGATCTTAACAAATTCAGCACATAAATTACTTAACACCTGCCTATTCATCTCAAGAGCTCCCTGCTTTAAGAGATCTCTCTCTCTCTCTCTCTCTTCAGACCTGGTGTATTTTAAGATGCAGTGCCATGTACCTTTCTGAGAAGAAAAACCTGATGTTCCTATTTGATCCTAACTTTTTATCTATCCATCTTAATTGCGTGGAAAGGAATTCCCTTTACTGTAGTTCTCACACAGTGAAAAATGGAAGAATTAAAGTAGTACCTGTTTTTACTAATTCTCAAAAATGAACACACAGCTTCACCATGCAGAAAGCAAAAGGTTAGGTACCTAGATGAACAAAGCTCTGGAGCACATATTTATCTTATAAGGATGTGTGTAAAGATAACTGAAGTCACTGCAGTTTTAAGCACTTTTGATTATATGTCTAAGTATTTTTGCTAGCCAAAGATGTGAATTAAGCATGGGCAGACTACTTGGCGATCAGAGGAGGAAACTGAAGGCAGGCATCTCACATGGCAGAGTATTACTGTTCTTGGGTCATCACGTCACTGCAGGTACTTCAGTCTGTCAGAAACATTAATTGCAGCCACGTTTTACATCTGAGGAGCCTGTTTTTCTTAGTGGCCAGTCTCCAGTTCAGTGGCCATGGTTGGTTCCTCAGCTCTCTCTCCTATCTGGTTCCATATCATTTAAATATAGGGCAATGAGGAATGCCTCAAGTTCAGAACGTGGGTGCTGCCTGTCCCTTTCTGGAGTAGTGATAATCTGCTCTGTCCTGAAGCTGACTTGCTCTTGAACTGCCCTCGTTCTCCTACTGTTACTCCCTATCACAAGCAGAAAAGACATCCTGCCACTAAGCATGGTTTTTAAAATAAAGGAATATTTTTGAGGACATTCTTGATCACACTTGGCAACAATTTAATAAGAGGAATGCGATAAGAGATAGATGCATCAACACACACTTTTCCTGCTTGTAAGTATTCCAGCAACCTCCCCAGATCAAATTCTGTAGCCCACAATAAAGAAACAATAAGAAATACTGACTCTTATCCAGGTAAAACCCATCAGGGCAGTTGGTAATACAGCTATTGGTTACTTCATTCAGGTAGTAGCCAGATTTACAGGTCATGCACTGGTCACTATGGCCTCCAACACAGGTTTCACAATTGGGTGAGCATTTTTTACAGCGTTTCTTGTCTGCATTGTAGTGACCAGGTGGGCAGGTCGAAACACAGATCCTGCAGACAGCAGGGAAGAGAAGGCAGAGTCGTTAATGAAATAACCTGCCACCACATTCCTGGACAATGACTGCAAAGCAGAAGTATTTCTCAGCATTGCTGCTAAACACGATCACGTGTTTACTAAGATGTAACCCTCCAAAGCATTGCATCAAGCTGTCTCTTCCATTTATCACCCTACAGCATATGATATCTGACTGGCAAATGTTTTGTCAGACAATCATACAGTATCATTTTTGACCATCTACATTTCTTCCTATCTTGTTCAAACTCCATCACAGAAGCTGTAGTAGCTATCACAGTTACATATATATACATATAGCCTCTTATGAAAAAATAATCAAGAGATGAGGACATAATCAGAGAAGGGTGTTTGAAGGCTGTAGTTTAAATCCTGATTAGCTAGGGTGCTTTTTTTTCAACTCATAAGAAAATTTGTCAAATTTTTGTCAATTGTCAGTGTCAGTGGAAAATGCATTATCCATGACTGCAGCAAAGAGAAAAGGAAGTTAAGATATACACTAAGAAATCTATGAAGTAAAGATTTTTTTCTCTTGGTCTTACCGTGTGTTGTTCTTAGATTTATAGTAGTAGTGCAGACAGTCAGTACAATGATCTGGTCCTGGCCCATCACACCCTACTTTACTGCATTCTGCATTGCAGGGACCTGTAATAAAACCAGAACACAGCGGCCAAAGGGATTAAAACTTCTAATTTGGTACTTATCACCCCTGAAAACATAGTATTTTAATGCAGAATGCAATTACTCTGTTTCGCTCTTTGATTTGAATTCCAGATAATAATTTGGCTCCAACAAAAAGAGAAGATTTTTAGTGAAGACCTTGCAAATCCTGGCCTCAGTATTTATTCACAGTGATTTATAATTTTTAGCAAGTGTGTCATCCTCTATAGAATCTATCAAAGAGAAAATATTTCTGGATCCAAACAGATGCTTTCCTAATGCGTAGCAAATAATTTTGAATTTTATTCAGAAATATGCAAAGGCTTCTGTAATTCATAATAAGGAATTATTAGCAAAATCACTTACAACAAGCAGGTCAACATAAATTATGAACAACATGATCAGTGCCTACTCTGGTTACCAGCTGGGTAACAACTGGTCCAAGTGGCTACCACAACCCAACTGAACCAGCCACCAGGGCCCAGATGCACCTCCACCTGTGCTGCTACATGCTGCAAAAGCCTCTGCTAATACTTGCTGATTAGCAAGCCTACCATCTTACCCACACTCGTGTTGGACTCAATGATCCTTATGGGTCCCTTCCAACTCGAGATATTCTATGATTCTATTTTACAGTTTTCAAATAGGTCCTTCCTGCTACAGGAAGAGAGAACCACCAACTCCTGCCTTTACGTAGGTGAACAGCCTGTGGGTGAAGTTGTAACTTTCAGGATCACTGCTCTCTCATGAATGAAAGGCGTTGAGTTTGCCTTGAATTTGTCCTAACATAAGGGAAGCTTGAAGTAAAGTGAGTTTGCTTCATAAGAAACATAAGAATAGTGACATTTACAGCAGAGACAGTAGTGTTTCATCACCTACCAAAACAAAGAGTTTAGCAGCTCTCAATCTAAAATAGGGACTGTGGGTCTGACATGCTGTGGCAGGTGACTGTAATAACAGAAACTTCTAAATTGAACTTTCTCCTACTATTTCTTTGCTGGAGCTATACTTAAGATTCATCAGCATTAACCATCTACACAATGCTCCTAATCTTGGAGTACCTGGAGGAAACTTGCAACTTGACTCATTTTGCAGTGCCAAAAGTCTAACTCTGTTGAGGTCTAATGATAAGGTTGAAAAACTTCTACAGGGACCAGTGAGAAACAACACAGATGCAGATGATAACGTTCTTCAACATATTCATACACTTACATTAAAAGCAGTACATTTTTCACAGAAGAAATGAAAATACCTAACTTTAAATTATAAAACAAATAGTTCTGACCTTAAATTAGAAATCTACTTCACTGAACATTTTACATATGCAGAGTCTCAGGTCATTCCTTCAACCCATTATGTGTTCAGTAAATGCACAATCATAGTAAATGAATGTACGCACCTGAATAGTCATCTGTTCCATAATCTTCTGTAGGGTCTTCAACTGGACTAGAGCGCACTCTTTCCACCTTCGGAAAATCATTTCTTGGTGAGTAAGGCTGGATGGATGTTCCATACAGTACTAAGGACCACTCTTTCAATTTGCCTGGAAGTTAAGTATTTACAATCTAGTTTTAGAAACCATTTCTAATTTCTGTGTCTTACAAAAACATATCACTTGTAAACATGACTTTGTGACCAGGTATGGAAGCCACTTTTCATATAAGTGTCTTCAGTTTAATATAGCTAGTGCAATTACTGCTTCACTATAAACTGAGAAAGCACTTTCTTCAATCAGATTTTTACAGTATTTTCATTGTGCTCCAGTGTCTTGTAGGTCTAGTAAAAGTTTGCACCATGGGTTGAATTCAGTATAAACAATAAACAATAAAACCTTTGGCCATACACTTATTCGGAAAATGCATTTGGTACTCAACAAAGAGTTTTTCTCTGGATTTCACTTTCCCTCAGAACATTAATTATCCAGTAATTATTATTTGAGATCTTTTAGCTTACTAGCTGTATTAAAAATTCTTACTTAAGAAAGGGGTTACATTTTGTTTATTCCTCAAGAGTACTTTTCACTGGCTTACAGGACAAATCTTGATGAACAGGAAACAAATTCTTTTAAAATCTCCATGGTAAAACATCAGCGTCCCCTCCCAAACCAGCATAATTTCTTACTTATTTGCCCTAGCTATTTGGCAGATATATCATTGCATTGTCTGTGTTCGTCACTAATATTCTATCCTCTCAGTACCTGAGTGAAGGAAGAAAAAAATGTTTGCCTGTCTTAAGCATTTATCTGACTTTTTGGCATTTTTTTTTTTTGTGTAGAAGAATAAAAAGATAAATGTCTATCAAGTCATCAGTTCAGGCTGTCAGCACACAAAGCATGAACTTCCAGTCCCCACCTTTCTGTCTGTAATAGCCAGTGAATTAGTTCTGTGAAAGAGCAAAAGGACTCAGGCCTGAAGCAATGCCTAAAGTAATGACGCATGAAAAGCACATCCCTGCTTGAAAAGATGGAACGTAAGTTTGGTCTTATCCTATTCTCTTCATTATATTTATGTTTGAGTAGCTAGTTGTAAATGTCAAATTCTCATCAGAAGAAAAAGGAAACAGATGAGCAGGGACTATTTATTTTTTTAAAAAGATCTTGTTTTGGAGGCTGTTCTGTGTTTAAAATACTCTTCTCTTAGAACTATTATTTAAAAAGAAATGTAATCCAGGTATGTCTCTTCTCAAGAAAATAATATACATAATGTAAAATTAAGTTCAAGTAATCTTTCTCTTCTTTCATTTTAATGACACTCAGTAATTTGAGCTTTCATATTGATCACTTGGACTTTTTCAACCTGTGCAAGCAAATTACTTCGACCTTTATTGCAAGTGATTTCTGTATTTTCCCCAATGCCATCTGGTACCCTCCACTGACATTACCAAGACAATATATGATCTCTCTGCTTTTACATTCCTCCTTCAAGCAGTAAGCAACTATAAGCAAAACCACAACCTGACAGATGCTAGCCCAGTTCTTTTAAATGGTTTATACTGTAGTTAAAGATGGGCATCTCTGTTCTCTCTGTGTCTTGCCAACCAAATTTAATCTTTCTGGGACAGAAATCTCTCATTTCATACGAAACCTTCTCTGCTCTATGCTCAGTTTTTGAGAAGAAACTATAGGCAAGAGACTCCATCACACAGCTTACAACTTTTCACAGCTAAAGCAAAGAATTACTTCTTTTAGAGAGACATGAAATCCCGATTTGAAAAAATAACTGATTAAGAGTCTACCACACTTTTTGCCAAACTACTGGCTAATTACCTTGGCTGTAAAACTGCATGCACCTTATTTTCAATTTGTCTTTTTCTACCTCTAGCTCACAGAAATGTAGCTCTTTGGTCCCCACTAGATTAAAAAGACCCAGATCACATATTTTCTTCCTGTATAGACATAAGGGGATTAAGTTACGCCTCAATGTTCTTTAGAGTGATTCAGCTGGGTCCTTACAGGCACCTTTCTTTTTAGGAAAGAAAAGGGAGCTCATTTATAACCAGATATGCAGTCACCTCTACAGACCTTTCAAAGCTATGGCTTCTCCACACACAGCCTCTTTCCATTTTGTGTTTAAGCCCATTTCTACAGCGTATGAACCATAATATATTTGATACAATCAAAAAATGCGTGTTTTGCTAAGTTATTCAGATCTTTTCATTCTCATAATTTTTTTGCTCCAAAGATCACTAAACTTTCCAAGGGCTGATTTTATACTTCTTCCAGGACACTGGCAAAAATACTGAATACTAGAAAAAAAAGTATTTGCAAGGACCCACTAAAAATAACCACAGGTGAAGATGCTCCTCAGGCACAGCGTACTGTGCCTGGACTTTACACACATGGAAGGGGTTGTACTAACATTGCTGCAGGAAGGATTGGTGCTTTGAATGTTACTTAATGCAAAAGGGCAACAACGAAAATAATGCAGGGTCTCTTGGGAGATCAGTTGCCTTTTAAGAATGGTTCAGTAAATAAAGAGGGAAAAAATTCATGTGACTTGCCAGCAAATAAATGAAGTCTGCCTTAAGGCAGGTTTAATTTACACAATGAAAATATTTCAATAACTAAGTATATATACATACACACACACTTTTATAATGAATAAACAACGTGTGCGCATTTAAGCCAAAATCTTTCTTTCCCCATTTTTGGCCGATTTCATCATTTAGTCTGGCTAGAATAATCCTTTACCCTGCTTGTATTTAGTACGTAACAGAGGTCCCATATTGTATGTATAGGAGAAAGGGTATATCACAGTGTTTCACAGCAAGCACATGTCCACCTCCATAAACTCTACAGAATTAAATGCAGAAATCACATGCACTAGTTTTATGAACTGGACCCTGCATTTCTTTACGGGTAACAGATGTGGCATTACCTTGCCAACGCAGGGATATGATGACATGTTGGCTCTTTGTTCTCAATTTGATTACAGAAAAACTGCAGCTCTTAATTATAAGACCTTTCAATAGCTAAACAAACACATGCACACAACAGAAACAAGAAACAGGCATGATGGTGATATCAGTGCGATAAACTGCAGGCTACGGTGATAAAACGGAGAGGCACCATAAATTGTGTTTAAGCACCTTTTGTTTACTTCGTGTTCTGTTCTTTGCAGAGACTAACCCAAACATGCTCAAACAGCTGAGTTCATCCACCACTAATATATGGAAGGCATTTTGACATCTTTCTGAATAGAAATGTTACTGGACAGCTTCCATCACAGGGCAACCACCGCTCTAGAAAGTTGTGGCACATATTACTAGCAGTATACCAGGATCCAAATTCACAACCAAACTGCAACTTGTGAAATCCAAATGCACGTGAAAACGTAACCAGCCTCAAGTACTGTTTCACATTGCAGTTAAAAGAAAGTAAAGAGTAAGCTCTCCAGCAGGATTCCTTCAGTGCATCAGCTTCCTCCATGACCCTTGCTTGGGCAGGTCTACGTTCTCCACATCCCCTGGCCTTACTGCCCCTCTTCTTCCAGAGCTGGGTCTTTAGGCTTTAGTCCTCATGGAGCAAAGAAATCAGTCCTGGAAGATTAGCCACTGTAGCACTGAGAAGAGTAGGTATAAAACACTGAAACGAAGAAATCAGTAAGACCTATACAACTATGTATGTAAAACGGGAGTGTGCAGGAACAGGCTTTAAAGTGTAAAGCTGGAAATGTAACTTAGCCAGTTTTAGACTGTCCTGGTGACATAAAAGGGCTGTAAAAGATTTCTGGACAATAGCCCGGATGAACAGTTTGCAAAATGGCTCCATGCTACCTCTTTTCTAGGCTTTAGTACAGGGAGTGCGCCAGGGAAGAGAGAAGAGGGGAACAGCTGAATAGCACTGTGGCTCTCCTTCGTGCCGGTTGGATGAACCACTGGGTTCCGGTACGCACAAAGAAGAAGAGCTACTCTAACTTGTCCTTCAAGCCTGACATGTTCCTGGCTGCAGCAGGAATAACAAGTGTAAGATGGAGTTGACAATCCTTGATTTTCTTCTCTTTTCAGTAATCTGATTAAAATTAAATTACTCAGTTGTTCTTTAATACCTCCCATCTATCCCTTCTAAAGCACTGAACATTAAAAAAACACCCAAACACCAAACCTCACCCTGAATCCCTGAACAGTTCTGCTCATAGTCTATCGCTGCTTTTCCAAATACATTTATGAAAAGCCCTTTTTAGTGTACTTTACTCTGCATCTACTGGTGCAATTAACATCACTTAGCTAAGAACCTTTTACCACTGCAACACCATGGTGAGAAGCGATCAGTCCAGATAAAATGAAGTGCAAATGTAAACACTGGTAATGCTGGTTTTTCCTTCAGAGCTCTAGAGGATGATAATCAAGATTTTCAAAATGCTGTGCTTAAAGTTAACTGCTTTAGTATATAGCTGACATTTAAATGACCCTGGCACACTAGAGTTACCACAGACTTTAATAAAAAGTTTTTTGCTGCTCAGCAATTTTGAAAATCACAGTGATTATCTTGGTCTTCAACAGGGACTTATTGGCCTCATATTACGTAACAGGTTGTAAGAATTTTGACTTTTGGCTGCTGGTTTAGCAACCTGAAAAGAAATTCAGGTTATGCAGACAACTGAGACAGGCAATAAGAGAATACAATTAGATGACCAGACAGGTAGAGCAACTTTTTCAAAAAGCAGAGAGATTGGCTATCTGGCCATCTGCTGCATTAAAAACAAAATAACTCACCTAACGAAGACCAGAAATAAGGAACTAAAATTCTCATTCATTTCCATCAATTTCAACAGCAGTTGAGTGAGATTTTTTAGACAGAAAAATATCTGAGCAACATAAAATCAGCACTTTCATTTTGTCATAATTTTGAAGTGAAAGGGTTCCTTTTTGTCCAAAGTAAAATGGGTAAACCCAGTTGAGTTTGGCCTATGTACCACCTGGAATAGGAAGGAGACTGGACAACTCTGTGTTCACACATCAGAATTCCTCTTGTGCCCTGGCTTGCTCTAGGTCATGGTGGAAATAGTCCTACTGAGTTTGAAAGCTGCAGGAGTGATTGGACCAGCTGGCCTCCCAGAAAGGCACATTTACCTTAGCGAGGTGAACTGCACATAACCTTCATTCCAATCTGAATAATTTAACAAACCAAATTTCAACCAAGAGGAAGACGAAGCACATTTACCTTGAAGAGGTGAACTGCACGTAGCCTTCATTCCAATCTGAATAATTTAACAAACCAAATTTCAACTAAGTGGAAGACAAAGTACTCCAACTCCATATCTGGTGGCAGAAACATTAATGGGCCGTTCTTGGACAAAGTAGAATTGAAACAATTAACATTCTTCTAGAATAATCAACTATTCTAGATTGTGCCCTATCACTGGCCAGCCCTTCTTGCTTTAAACTCAAAGCTTTTAAGCCCTTCAGTCTGCATTTAAGTGGAAGTTTCTTCATGTGTGCTTTTTCATGTAGTAGAAACAATAAAGGTATTTACGCTTAGCGAGGCTCATTTGAATAGTTTTAATGACTTATAATAACCTACTAATTCAGGAATAAACATACTTAAAAATCCCCTATTGTTAAGTTCACAAAGATATATTTTTATAACTTCAAGTTACCATCTATGTCTTAAAATTCAGAATTAATTTTTAGCAAATCAATTAGAAAACTCTTACTGCTTTGTGAGTTTACATAGCTGCTTGAGATGGAATGTATCTTTCATGTCACTGAATTATAAAGTAATTCTATCGCTAATGTCATTGTGGTCCTAAATACATTTCATAGCAGAATTCTTATAATGAATTTTTATCTATCAGAAAGCAGTAATCAACTGGATTTGTTACTTCCAATGTAATACTACTGCATTCTGACATGCTATCCAATCAGAGCGTTAATTTAGATTTAGTGATAAATGATTTCCAATACATCAGTAGTATTCAACTCTCTAACATGTTTTAATCTAGCTTATTTGTTTTAGTGATATTTCATTTTTTATTATTTTTATTAAAGGTTTTCCACCTACTTTGATGTGGGGCTCCAAAGGAAGGACTATATTCAGTCAGCATGCATAAACAGTGGTATTTTTGTCTGCGTATAATGTATCTATTTCAAAACGGGTTTTAAGATTTAAATTTTGACTAAGTCCAAAGCCAAGTATATACTCATCTTTCATAACCAGCAAATGGAAGTAAGCATATACACCCGTGAGTCTCTTTGAAAGTCCTTCTCTCTATCTCCATTTCTTTCAAAATGCTCATACTGAAATATGTGAATGAAACTGAACTGTGCAGTGGGAATTAAAAATAGAAGAATGTCTGTAGCTCAACAATTCTTACTAGGAGCACAGTTTGTCAGTGGATGAATGCCAGGTCTGAGCACTCTGCCCATACACACAGAAGCACGATGCAACCTACTAGTGGTAGCAAGCCGTGAATTTCTTTCTCTTGTGGGATTTTCTAGTTGTGTAAACACAGATAAACGCCACTTTTTCTTATGGGTAGGATAAAAAAATACAAAGCTAAGAAAAACAACATGAAAATAAACCCCTGGTCCCTATACAGCTGATATAGGCCAAGTAAATATGGGTCCTGTATCAGCCATGAAAGTCACAGGCAATATGAACACAGCCAAGTGACTCTGGGCTGCTCCAACTTATGTTGAAGATCTGTCCGATAAATCTATACTCAACATCCAAGAAAACAGAAGGCTGCATATGGAGATATTACAACTTCTTTCAAATGTGGCACCTGCAGTTTTATGCTGTTTTGTATCTTTTTGCTTGGAAACAGTGCCCAGTAAAGTTTTGGAGTTGTTTAAAGCCCTGACTCTTGGTAACCTGTCAGATGGTACTGGGGTCTGTGTCTACTTGAAGAATTCATGTCAGGAATGATGTAGCTCTAAATGGCCAAAGCCTCTTTTTATACTTTGAGGCAAGACATGTGACTGCAAGGAAGAGGGCAGTTTACCCCTGAGAAGATGAAGTTTTCCACGGAAACCAGAAGTAAGTTCAGAATAAGAGAACCAGGTGTCTTAAATGGAAATAATAGCAACATAAAAATGAAGAGTGCACTGATAACTGAAATTAACAATAATGCCCTTCACAGCTCTGCCTTCACACTAAAACCGGTGAGATGTTCCAGCTGTAAATAAAAGTTGGAAAACAGTCAAGGCAGTATTAGCAACTGCAAGCATTCTTCTGAATTCACTGAGCCTGAATAAAGATTAGAGCCATACCTGGAGTCTTGAAATTTCTCAGCTGAGATGGAGAGTCACAGATTTCCAAGATCCAATCACCTGCTGCTTTTTCACTCCAGCAGTGAGTAGTCATAAACTCCCAGTTTTTGAATCCTTCCATGGAATGATCAAATAGCCTAAAATAAATAATGACATTATTTTAAGTGAATCATTTTATATGGGGAGCTAAGCCTCCAAGTCTGCAAACTCTTGAATGATACACTAATTAGCCAGTTCATTCATCTGTGCCTTTACATAATGTTGCTCATGATGGTTTTCCCACACATATTTCAAGTACATTCAAAAGGTTTTTATTGTTTTGATGGAACAGATTCTTTACATGCCATCATTTGTCATATTGTGAAAGAGAATGGCAAAAAAAAAAATGCTAATACTGTGTAATAGGATTCGTCTGTCTTGGGACACATGTGTCTTGCATACAATACAGCATATCTGTTGCTTTAGCAGCATGATGTAAACACAAACAACTTGTAAGTTGGAAAATTTCTGTAACATTTATTTTTGGCTTTGGATTGGAATATTTAGAAGGGTCTTGAAAGCAATAAAAATACTAAGTGACTGAGACAATATTAGCAATTCAATATATGTGACTTCTTGTGAGGAAATAAAATGAAGCTGAGACATTGGTCTCAATCCTCAAATGACCAAGGTATTGCTCTCTTCAAACACTTGATAGAATTGAGTTTGGGTAAAACTGAGAGACTAATGGCATCTGATCGTTTAATCTAACACACAACATTACCATAATTTAATTAGCTAGGTCTTGGGTGAGGAGGTTGGAGCTTAGGCCTGGACTACGATAATTTCTGGGATGGGGGCCCAGTTCAGAGGCTGCAATGTGATGCTAATCCCATAGGGGAAGGAGGACTGGCCAGAGGTTTTGCTACCTAAAACTGGAATTTCTTAATGAGATTTTTGAAACACACAAGAGAATTCGCACTTTTATTCAGTGTTCACAGCGTGTTACCTGGTAGCCCAAAGCTATTGATGGGAGGTGCGCTCCAGTCAAGACTGTGGCCTCCAATAAAATGGCACAGCTCAGCTTTAAAAAATACATACATATATATATACATGTGCATATATATATGTACGTACATCTATTTATATATATGCATATATATACATTATATATTTATCACTATTTTAATTTGGTCTTTATGTGTGAAAATTCCTCTGGTAATAGCTATTCTTAAATATTTTTCATAAAACATGATCCCTGCACCAGAAAATTCCTTTAAAAACCTTTTTCCATAGAATAGAATAGAATAGCTGATTTTCATGCTCTCATTCGTGCAACCCTTTTCTATTTTAAATGAACGCCTATAATATGACTCTTTTTTATTAGTGCTGATAACATTAAGTTAAAATATAGATACATATTTAGAATAAGACTTCATTTTCACTGATAACTGGGTGAGATTTTCTTTTGATGCAGTTCTTTCCCTGTGTCTGTGTGCATCTATATGTGTGTGTATATATATTCTGCCAGCAGAATTGGCCTGTTTCATGTCACTGTTAAATCAGTTGTTTGAATACAGCAAATCTTACAAACACATGGCACACATCATTTACTGGAAGGGTAGAAATTATTGCGCTGTTATTACCCAGTGTTTGCATGTGGGTATGTTCAATTTAATTCATTATGTAGGTTATTTCCAACAGTTAGTCAAATCGTCATACCGTGTTTTGCTGATAACTGATGTATTACTTTCTAAACACCTTGTCAGTCCATCAAGGCAGCAGTATTCCTCTTTGCCATTGTGGCAACTAAATTATATAGTATTATGCAAGTACTGTGCAATTATATTGTAAATTCTGTATTCTCTGGGCTTCCATTCACATATATAGAAAAACAAGTTGCTGTTTATTTTTACTGTAATTAGTCCAATATTTCCCATAGTATTTTTTGTTTAAGGGTGTTTACTTGTCATGTTTTGGAATTTTAAATTGATTTCAGATTTTCTTTTTGAAATTGCATCATTCTTCTACGCAATTTTGGGAGGAAGAGACAAAAATCCCTTACGACTTTATCATAGGTGTTTAAAAACACCTTTACCTAAAATATGCTATTGCTGAAGCTATAAGCTTTCATATCTCTATCCATGGAAATGGAGAAAATCCAGTAATACTCTTTCATAGAAAATTGACTAGTTTTTGGAAAGAATACTTTGTGAAAGATTTGAATTTTATAAAGTAATGTTTAAATTGGAGTCTTTTAACATATGAACCGTGTTTCTACAAAAGATTCTGCAAATGAGTCAAAAAGCTATATACAGATCAAAAGAACAGTTAAAAAAAAAAAAAAGTAGAGAGATACTGACTCCAAGGCTGTCTGTATTTGTATGTTGTACATACTCAATGGTCCAAGTGTTTTTGTGTTGCTATGCTTACGCACTAAACTCTCAATTCAAAGAACCTGTGAGGCAGTACATGGATTTCCCTTTCAGTTGTGTTAAAAGAATGAATGAAATGATCAAATGTTCAGATGTTCTGAATAATTTCCTTATTCAGAAAGAAATATGTAAGGAATAGGATCTTTGAAGGAGCATGGAGCCAGTGCAGACAGTTATTTGATTTTGTTATTTGTCAGACTGATACTGAGTCAAATTCATATCAAGGACACACATGGACTAGTAAATTTTTAGTATACGGTCTGATGAATTGTTAGTTGACTATTACAGGTTATTATAGATTAAAATAGTAATAGTCAATAGTTAATAGAATAATCTAACAATTTTTATGACCATGATCCTATACATCTGCAACACCGGTACTCATGGATGTAACATGCTTTTAAGTACCAAAGTGAGTAACAGCTTTTGAATCTTTATAACCTATTTGTTAACATAACCACAACAGAATGTTTGGTTTTAATTTTTAATTTTATGTGAGAAAGGGCCTTTTGTTTCATATGAGAAAAGTGAGCTTACAGTTTGAAAAGAGTAAAGAGTGCCTTCCTGATCTGCACACCTGAAAATCGTTTGGTCAACTATTCTTCTTAGAGCAGCTCTTCTCCACAGGGTTCAACCACCAGCTCCCTGTGAGATGTAGACCCTGAGGAACTGCAGACAGGCCAAACTGACTTAACCAAAGCTGCAGCCAAACCCTACTGCCCACTTGCACTGAAGTATTCAGGAAAAAAAGAAATGGTCAGTGAGCATAGAGGCACTTCAGAAACTTTCTCACCTACATGTGTCAGATAAGATCACTTAAAGCTTCTGGACGTGGATCTAAAGAAGATGTATTTAAAAAGTATGCATATATATCTTTCTTTAAAAAAAAATAATTCCATTTTACATTTGGTTATTACTGTTAATTTTATGAAGCAATAGAGATCTCTGAGCTGTCATGATAAAGTTCATTGGAGAAAAGTAGCATGAACAATAGGGAAGAGTGCCTGCCAGCCCGACGTAGTGGACAGTAAAGCAACCACCTTCTTTAAATATGGAGATCTTGCCCAGGGACTACAAATATATGCATTAAATGCTCCATCATGACTTGTAGACAAGTCAGGCTGCTGAGCTCCACACACCACACTGGTCAGCCAGCTGTAGCTGATACTTAGAGCTGTCTTCTTAAAAGCTGCATGTGCTTTCCTATGTGATTTGCAGTAAACTTTCAGAAACCTCACTCTAAATAGGCAGAAATCCTAATGCAAAAGCATGAATGAACACGGTACCATATATACAGACTTTTCCTACCCTATCCTAGCTTTGAAAAGAGACATCTTATTAGGGTAGCGGCAGTAGGGGACACTGACTGTCCATCACACAATCCAGTTTATTGCAGTATTACGGTAAGACTGAGGTGAGGCTTGTTTTAGTAAGGCTAGGAGAAGATTAATTCATTCTCACTACAGTAGTTGTGGCAAACCTATGTGCGGGAAGTAGAAATGCTAGGCATTCTTCCTCAGCCATTTTTAAACAGCTCCTCTCTTTTCTATTTGGTTCTACGTAAGACTCAGAAACTGAGAGATTTAGCTGGATCCTAAATATGTCCTTAGCCACTTGTCTTCACTCCGACTTTGACTATGGAAAATTAAGTCAAACTCTTAATGATGGGTTCTAATTTTCCACTAATACTGAACTTGAGGTTTTGAATTCTAAAAGGCAACACAAGCCTACTCTGCAGATCCTTGATTAATTTTTTACTAGTCTCAATCATCAAAGAAAGGCACGTGTCACTCTAAATCTCAGATATATTGCACTTCATTCTTCTTCCACATTTTTCTTTGAGCAAGTTCCAGGATCAGTTTTAGAGTTACATAGAGGATAGTGTCACTTACACGCATTCATTTACTCTTTTGCACATAAACCCTGTTAGTCTTTTCTGCAGAGCTGAGCAAATCAACAGTTTCCCCCCTCCCCCCTGCCTCTTTGATAAAAAAGGTTTATTTTTTATTAAAATTGATGTTGTGTCTGTAATATCCCCAGAGCTTCACACCATATCTACTGCTAATACTGTCAGAGACTCAAAAAAAATTTTTTTTAGAGGTTTTGACATTGCAATTGCAGTTCAAAGAATGGCTGGGAAAATGGTAGAAGGATGCCTACTCACACCAGCCCCTGCAAAAAAAAAAAAAAAAAAAAAAAAAAAGGGATAGAGATAACCTGAATGAAATAAAAAATAGCAAGTATGAGTTGTGACAAATAGTTTTCTGAGAACTACTATGTAGACATAGTACAAGCAGAGGATTATTGTTTGCTCATCTTGGACTTAATATTACCACCACAGAGTCTTTTTCAGTTATTGTAATAGTGAGGCTCAGCGTGAAGGTTGGACTTATCCTTTCATCATAGTTGGATACATAAAATGTTGTTTTTGTTATTAGAGTATAACGTGTAAACTGCAATAAAGATGTAAGATGGACTGGCCCAGAAATCAAAATGTGCTCCTATAAAGAAAAGGTTTCCTCTACTTCTGATCACTAAGACTTTTTATGAAGCAAACTAGCAAGTAAGATTAGATGAGAATACCTTGTGTTTGATCTAAGAGTTTCCTGCAGAGGAGGGTATTATTAAAATTTACTGATTATCTAAGGTTTCATGATAGGAAAAAGATGGTCATGAAAATACTTCCCTTTGTTACTGAACAGAGGTATTATTAATGTCAGTGCCATATAAGCATAGGAAGCTAGTGGCCTGGAAACTTGCCACCATGTGGCTAAAAAATTTCAGTTACGCAGTTCGAATGGCAGCAGCTGCTTTAAATTTAAAGGGCAAGAATTAAACAAGCCATGACTTCAGTGGGAGACAAATGAGCCCAAAGTTTGATTCTTCTATCTCTGCATTTAGCTTCTCCTCCATAGCCCCCCTCTACTGAGTGTTTGTTAGAACTGACCTTGGTACATCCCTAAAACACTCAGAAACCCATCCTGCCAAATCCAATGGCCAATTGTTTTTAAAAAGGGGATACTGTTCCCCTTTGGACTTAACTGTAGCCTCATCCTCACACCAGACAGCACTTTCCAAGCCTGTATTTTCCTCTGCTGCAGTACATCCAATGTAATCATGTTTAGTACTTTCCAAACAACAAAGCAGATGTTCCCTGTAATGCAGTTTTTGAAGAATGCACATGAGGCTCAAGCCAGTGACAGTGTAATCCACCAAATGCCTGCAAAGGAATCCACATCGTCTCTGACTAACAAGTTTTCTTACTGAAGTCATTTTAGGGTATGCCAACATTAGGGATAAAATATGCAGAAAAAAGGCCAGATATTGCCTTGAGGGACCTACTCGTCAATGCACCAGAAACTACACAATGACTCTTCTTCCAGAATTGGTGGAGAAGAAGTGCACATGTATAAAATATACCTTTTGCACTTTAAGACGTTTTACCAGCAAACTGTTTCAAATTAAACCCAGATGAGTAATGGTAAAGCAATGAGGTTTTCCCTGGGTTCAGTAAAAACAGCTGGTATTGCTGCTATTAATCATGTACGTGTGCATTAGAAGGTCTTGCATGTCTGAGAAAAGCATCTCAGTCAGGTAGTAGCAATGTACAACAGCCTCTGGGACCTTTGCCTATAGAAACAAAACCCAGACCACTTGCTGCCAATGCATCCCTGCATGCTACTTGTACTTGAATACATTTATTCTGATGGCCTTGTCAATAATACTTTAAAAATCAAATACCTCATAACTAAATTCTCATATTAATGAATACCAACACTCCTACTCCAAGTTTTATAACATGATGCTAAAACATATACAGCAACACTCAGTATACTACTAATTGCCAGACCACTACGCTGTAAGACTTCTTCCAGCAAGACCAAATAAAACATGCCTTGAAATACAAGCCTTGAAACACTTGAAAAGTACTGTGCCCATATCCATCGCTTTACCCTAAGAAAGAGCTTGTGAAGACTCTAGGTATTTCAGACCTAGAGTTTGCAAAATATGTTTATTTCTTACTGTCAGTAGCCCAGAGATGGTTGTTTCAGCCAAATGTGACTGACATGTCAGTGTACCTCTGAAGACTGCATGGGAAGTTAATTTCTTGTGTGCCTGTGAGTATTCGCTGTCCTGTGAATAATTTGTTTTTTGGAAAGTGACAAAACATTAAAAGGCCTTTCAGGTTTCTTTGTTTTCTGGTTAGCCTTCTGATAGTATAGGATAAGAAACAGCTGAACATCACCTTATTTTAATACACATATTTGTGTTCTCTCTTTCTACCACAGGTATAGAAAATAATTACTTTCTGAGGAGCAGGGCTTACAAAGAGACTGAATGAATTAAACTTTGTACCTAGTCCACATACCAGTCATCACCAGAGGTGAACTGTGAATACTGGAATGTCTTTATCTCCCACTTGCTGTGAGTCAGCTGCAAGACATGAAAGCCTACAGCCAAAAGTTAGCTGTGTTAAGACCACTGGGTTTACACAAGATTGTTTTGTTTGGATACCTAGTTGGAGGACTTTTAATTTCTTTCATTTTGAAGCATGGAAGAACTGCTGCATGAAAATGGAATAGAAAACTAAAGAAGGATTTCTTCAAACAGAAAAACAAAAGCTTGTTTCATAAGTGCTTAGCGGGCAGATGTCTGCTCTGCAGTGGTTAGCACACGACAAGTTCTTTGTTCGGTGTAGCAAGGAGATACATAGATGTGTGTGCCCATGTGCTTTATCAGCAAGGCACTGACAACACGTATAATGAAATACAGGAGATATTCTAGAGGGCCGCAAAATTCCAGGACAACTTTCTCTCCATTTGATGAATTAATGAAGAGTATTGAAGAAGTCTGGAGAGTATTTTCAGTACACCTTTTCTTTTAAATTAACCTAATATCTAGTGAAATTGTGGGTTCACACTTCAATCAGAACCAAGTCCATTTGATGTCCACCAGTCTCCAAAACAAGACGAAAGATGAGTCCTTCTACCACTGAGGGACAGGAAGACACACAAGTCTCCCGGGATAGATAGTCACTATATAAGCAAATCTGGCTGGGGGAATGTGGATGATGAGGCAGTCTGGAAAGCAGGCCACTCCCAATTCATTAGAAGCCCTGAAGAGTAGGACCAGGGATATAAGGTTTTGTGAAGACTTGAGTGTGGTGGCAGAGGAGTTCTCACAACAGCTTTGACACATTGCAGCTTTTACTGTTTCTGAGATATAAAACATCAGCTAACATCAGCTTCTGTGTGGGAGCCATGCTCTGTGTCCAGCAGAACGGCAGTCAGCTAAATCTGCTAGTCACCAAGGAAAAAATTTTCGTTATCACACTATGGTCCCATCAGCAAAAAGAATTTCTAGACAGTTAGAGAAGTATAGAAGCATTATTTTAACTGTAACTTATTTGCACATTTGAAAATGGGGTAGAGTTTGAGAAAGTTCCTGGGGTTTCTTAGTGCTGTTAATCACTGATTTAGCAAGATTTATCTGGGAAGGACTGCCCATGTTTTCTTCCAAGAAAATTTCTGCTAGTAGACCAGAGAAACAGAAATATCCCTGGGAAGTCTTCCAATTTGCTGAGGACAAATACACGTGATGCACCTCATCTCCAGGGACTGAAATTGCACTAATGTTGGAAATGTTGCACTGGATAAAGGGATACTTGTTTGTGTCCAACTTGGAGAAAAACAGACAATTTGATGCAGTGTCACAGTTTCTCCAAGAACATAACATAGAAGACAGGATGAGAAGAAGGACTGATCTTTCTTAGTCATTGTTGTTAGAGTGGCCGGACATTCAAAAGCAAGTTTCCATTACAGAACTGTGGAATGAACAAAATGGTTGGCCTAATTTAATTTTTAAATTAAATTTAAGAATTTTAATAGGTAATTTAGAAATGTACCCATTAATTTCAAAGTACTAGTGCAACTTCTCAGTGTTGTCCTACTACAAGCCTTTCATGGGTTGAGCATACTACTTCAATACGCAAGGGGAAAAAAAGGATATGGAAACTGATAACATCAGGAGTCATAACAATATTCACAAAGCCTAAAGAAAATAGTAGTAGAGAACTACTATTCTGTCTGATTTTTATTATTAGTGAACATAGTTTAAGAAAGGAGAAAAATGAAAAATAAGTGCCAACAGTATGTAGAAACACACTTCTATTCAACTTCCTTCTGTAACACTGAGCCTGTTACTATTTTCTTCACATTTTCCAGCCATCTAATAATTGGTGAGCCACACAAGACTGTCGAAATTGGCTAATCTATGTTTTGGAGATGATGTCCTTCAACAGCTTTACAGCCTACTCTTCTATTGATAAAGACAGAGATTGCCATCTGTGAGCTCATTTGCACTTCAATCTCCCCATCTCTCTCAGAAAAGTAATTAGCCTGTGTCTTCCAGCGAACCTACTGTTCGCTGTACGACTTGACTGTTCTTTGCTGACGCTGCAGTCTCAGTGCAGGCTCTGCGTGCTGACTGGAGTGTGAAGTTGTATTGTCATACTATACCTGTTGGCCAACAGCTGTGACCTAGTTCCAGAAGGAGAGGTTAGGTAAATTGCCAAGTCTCCACGTCGAGGGTGAGTAATAGTGATGCGCACAACAACATGCTCCAAGTAGATCACATGGTGGTTAGGATTATCTGAACAGCCAGTGGCTTTGTAAATGGAACGTACAACGCTGTCAGGTCGTATTGTTCTATAATATAAGCATATAAAACAACATGAGCATTTCTTCCTTGTTCTGTAAAATAAGGCAACCACATCTTTTTTGCTTAGTAGTGAATGACAGTGTTGGACAATTGTTTCTGAGAAGTCAGCACCCTGTAACTGGTAGTTTTAACACTTAATTCCTACCCGAAACTATCACCACACAGAAACTATTTTACTGCAGCTAATGGCATCTACCTGGCTTTCTGTTAGGCATGTCCACGTGCTAAAAGAGGGCAGTGAAAAACCTGTAATAGGAATAAGCCTTTGGGACAGAACATTTTTGTGGATTAGTGGCCAGCTGAGAATTGTTGGGATTGTCATGGGATCACAGCTGGTTGTTAAGCCCCAGGAAATGCTTGGCATAGCCATAGTCCTTGCTTACGTAATAGCAAGTATTACATGTTAACTGTACCAAACAGCATCTGACTCAGCTGGTTTAAACTGGCACGGCATCCTTGCAGGCTATACCAGTTATGGATCAAGTCTGCCAAGCATATTTATCAAACAATAATCTTAATGTTTTGGAGGTATGCCTTAAGACTGATGCTGTCTCTTTATCCACAGCGTGCATGTACAGAATTTTGCTCTTAAGCATGGTTCTATAGAGACCCTGTCCTAGCAAGTGGGAAGCAGTTTAGTCTTCGCCTCTGAGCTAGAGACTCTCCTGAGATTGAGAGAGACGATATCATGCAGTATTTTAATGAAAAGAGTATTTGCTTGTTAGATCCTGGACTGATAAGTCGGTACTCATCTTACAAAGGCGACTGCAGTGCACTCAATCAAACCTTCTTTCATCGATAGCAGAATCAATCATTATCCAGCCTGGCTTGTTTTACACCTTCAACTTCTGGGGTGTTCTTTAAACTAGGGCCTCTTTCCAAGCCCTACAAGGAACAACGTTTACAGGCAAATGACCTGACATTTGTGAAGGTAACAGAGATCCTCAGTGTAGCTTTCAAAATGACACATTATACACAATGCAAGGGAGGGGTAAATTATACCCAATTTCTTTCCATAAGTTTATGCCAGCAAGAGTTTTGGCAGCGGGTATTACTTGATTTGCCGATCCGTGTTCTCCACACACACATGCTGTGGAGGCACCGTTGTCCACTTTTCTGCTTCTATCACCATTGCTTCGGCATCCATCAATCCGAATCCATACAGGTGGCTCACTGCAAGGTACAAATAGAATTGTTGCAATTATAGAAAAAACCCCTTGTTTTTCATCATAGACCAATTCCAGAGAGTCACATCCTAACAAGAGTTGCTTCTTTTCTACTTCTTCCTTGCTTTCATGCAAAGCTCAAAAATCTCCTTGCAAGAAACAATAAAGACTATATCTAATTTGTTCACAGAATCTATCCACTGCTTTATTAAAGAAGCATCAAATGACCATCATGAGTAACACTGCCTTCCCACAAGGAGTATGGACCAGAACTGCAGAACACCAGGGTGTACAGTTGCCTCTCACTGCCCTTTGTCCATGTGTCCTTAATTCATCCCAGTCCTCTTATGTCAACATAATGTTAAAAGGTGTAAAGAACCAGAGGAGGCTTATTTCTGTTACTCAAATACCAAATGCATGTACGTAAGCATTGAAGGTAACCGAGATAATAAATTTAAGAAGGAAGAGACAGACTGTCTTTTGTAACTGCTGTACACTCTTAAATTCCGTGAGCGTAAGCAGTATGGTTGCCACTGGCCAGCCAACCAGCTAGATCCAACACCTCCCTAAAGCCGTCTGCATGATGAGGGTGAAAAGTGATGGTATTTGAAGTCCAGGGCCCTAAAGATAATCTGGTTCTCACACAAAGTCTGTGTCAGAAGGCTCCTTCCTCTACCTCCTTTGTAGATCTGCAGATGAAGGAGAGATCTGCAGATGAAGTTAGTGCTGGAGAGAGCTGTTAACATTGCTGTCAACCTCTGATATTACCTACTGCATGCATTGCACACATAGTGGTACTAAGCATCTATGCCTGGAGGTTGGCACTCAGTTTGCAGTCATTTCTGGATGTTACATCCTCACCTCTATCTGCTTTTCATGCCGTGGAGAGCCAATAATGGTTCCCTTGCAAGAAACTCAGTGCCTAGTAATTTAACTTCAATGCCTGAATGCCTTCTACTCAAAGAAGCAGAAGGCCTTAAAGCATCATCTTTCTTAGGATACAAAAAAAATTGAACTTTCAAACCAGACAAGGTGAAGTATTTCCAACAGACTTTTGTCAGTTCTGTATCTTTCACTTTTTTCTAATTTTAAGAGTACTTAACTTGATATAACTATTTCAGAGTTCAAGCAGTTCCCAAAGGCTAAAAGTTTGGCTTACTGAATCAGCTGTGCATTTTTGCTTGCTGTTCCAATCAAAACAGAAGTTTGCAAATGGCTTTTGATGAATTAGGAAGGGCTGCTAGCCATGTTGTTTTATTGTGATAAATTGGTGCTCTTGGTAAAGTTCTGACACAGGAAGGTGAGAGAAAAAAGCTTCCAGAGTGAGGACTTCAGATCACAAATATTAATAAATTAGGTTTACTTGCTACCATAGACAGTGCTACCAGAAAACCCTCAGAAAAACTGAAGTGCTATTTTAATCAGTAATGCGACAAGGCATGGTGTAAGTCTTTCCAACTACACTTTGCAGAGGGTTTGTGAAAGCAGCCTCTATTCATTGCCAAACCAAAATTCAAAGGACTCCATCCAAAAACCCCAACCTTGTCAAACAAATAACAGTTCAAAGCATAAAAATAATCAGTGCTTAAGGATCCCATCTTCCAAATATGGCAGTATCTAATACTGTCTGAAACTGCCAACTGAAGAGGGTTCCTCAATGGAAAATACTGAAAGGTATAATGACTTTGTGTCATGAACTGGTTTTCTTCCTATCTCCTTCCCTTCCCTCAAACTGAAGTGCACATAGCATGGAAATGTTCATTTGGAGAGAACTAAACACAGCTCTTCTGCCAAATCAGGCAGGTACCGCTTTCAAAAATGAAACACAACAATAAAATATATGAAAATAATTAAATTCAGCCCTACTTCAGCCTTCTGAATTCTCTTTAATGTATACCACGAACAAATGAACAAGAAAAGAGATGTCCTATTTACACATGTGGGTAGAGGCAGCCAGAAAAAGGGCAAAGAAAGCTTAGATGGAAAAGCTGAACTGTAAAGATGGTTCTTGTAATGGAAATCTCCTTGGTCATAGATGTCATCTTGCAAAAACTGCACCTGCTGATGAGACAGTATTTATCTGTGGAGTTACTTGTCTGTTCTTACATTGCACACATTGCTCTGATATTTAAAGTTTTAATCAGTATTCATTCTGTCTGCTCTGAAGAACAGTGTGAGGAAAAAGCATTAACTCACATGGTCTGTAACTGTACACAGTTACTCTGCATAGTACTACATTTAAATGGTGAGGGATTAAATTTTCATGAATGGAAAAATCTTTTGAGCTAACCCATGGAAAATGTATTTTTCATTCCCAACAGGTAGCAACTTGCATTGGGTTAGCACTCAGGATGTCCAGTTGTAAGACGCTGTGTGTTCAACCCAACTACTGAGCTCAAACAAGAGCCAAATTTCTCCTCAACTCACGTTTTCTCATCCAGAAATAAGGGCAGAGGAGCACGTAACATTGCCACCACCAGGCAGTGACCTTCTGATGGAAACTTAAGTGGCTTTAAAACCACCTCACCCTAGAATTTTTTTGCCTTCATATTCACATTAAAAATACAAATAAAATCTACAGAGTGAACTTTCTATCTCACCTTCCTCAAAATTACTTGGAAGACAGAATTGTGTTAATTTTTCATCCAGGAGAAAAAATTACCACCCAAGGTTATGTTGCTGTTAATTGTCCATGATTGCATGCTTAAACTCTCTTGCATGAGAGGAGAGATGGGAGTGAGAAGTTCTGCACCTGCTGGTTTTTTTTTCTTTTTTTCCACAGCTGAAACAGAAGTACATTTTTTCCTTGAAAGGCCTTCCCATTGAAATAAAAACTTCCTGACAGTCAGGGGTGCTCCTAAATCCTTCCACGGGGGAAGCTTCCAGGCAGCTGACATTTGGCTGTCTGCAACCTTTGCACTTCAAAGCCCTTGATCTAGTGGGTTGGTTAGCAGCTGCAGGTACCAGCAGAGGCCCATAATTTTCAAAGACTAAATAACAGCAATTTAGGAAAGAATCACAGAGTTAACAAAAGTAGTTGATCCCCTGTGTCTTAGAGAATAAAGCAGATTTTGTTTCCTACTGCCTTCAAATTGTGCACCTTCATCTGTGTATACGCTAGTAGTGCTGTGAACTCTATGCCAGCGTGCCTCTCCCAGAGGTTAAAAATTACTTTAATGGTCCACACGGGGCCGTAAATGTCTTCTGGGAAACATCTGGAACTGCCACTGATTTTTATGTGAATGGTACTGAGCTCACTTCTGCTAACCCAGACAGAAAAGCGATATTGAAAGGTACTGATGATCACAGAGTGAGATAAACTGACTGCAAGTGCAAAATGCCCCAGGACCTTGCACATACCTGCTTATGTGGTCTAAATTATCACTGCTGTGAGCTGCTACTGGGCTTGGTTGTTGCTAGGATTCATTGAGCATGTCAGAGGGGGTATAGGGCTCTTTTGTAAGAAGAAATTTGCCTTTCAGAGACAGAATGGGAATGTGAAGTTGGTGCAATGTAAGGTGATTAAGAGACAGACTGTTGCTTCTGTTGAGCTGAAGGGCTGAAAACTGTGATCCTGTGATCAACATGTCCATGGGCAGAACTGTCCTTGAATCCTCTCTCTACTCATGCAGCAGTGCAAACTGATCCATTCCTATTTGTCCAAAATCACAGACATACACAGAGCTTTACAGATGCGGGACAAGTTTCAGAGAAAAC
Source organism: Larus michahellis (assembly GCF_964199755.1). Lineage (NCBI taxonomy): Eukaryota > Metazoa > Chordata > Aves > Charadriiformes > Laridae > Larus > Larus michahellis. The sequence continues at coordinate 40,062,220 of NC_133930.1, read as the reverse complement.
TTGTCTCCTGCAACACAAAGTAAATATTGAGTTTTAGCTGATCTCTTTACTCTTCTTATCATTAAAGAAAATAACATTTCTCGGGGCTAAAGTCCATTTATTTATCCCTGGAGCAATTCCTCTATTAGCGCACCATGAAATCAAGGCCTCCTCAGCTGCTGGATAGACCTCCCCAGCTTTTTCATAATCCCTTTGTTTTCGTCTGAAACTGCTATTGAAAATTCAATAACTTTCTCATTTATATACAAAGAATATGTAGAGCTACCACCAAATCTAAAGGCAACTTGTATATCCCACTTGACTTAACTACGAGAAATATGAATGACTGGTGTTGATAAATCATAACACAGAATCTTGCAAACTCCATGAAAACTGGGCCCAGACAAGGAAAACACAGCCTTTCCAGTGCCTCATTGCAGCTAAACTTGATTTGTTAGGCTGCAGTTTCATTGCCTGTCATCAAAACGTCTCATCAGTAGCTTAGATGCTAAGCCTCCCTTCCTATTTCACTCATCTGACAAAAACCATTGCAGAATATTTTCTCCCTACTGTATTTTTGGCCTTTAATTTTCTATACTGTGAAAGCAGCATTGGAAATATAAATATTTTGTATACACACATCAAATACTACACCAGAAGGAGAGAAATGGTAATAACTTCAGTTTGTCAAATGAGGAATATGCAGCTTTCCTAACTAGATTCAGATGTTTGATATATAAATTATTATGACTTGTTCATTTGTGCTACTTTAGGATCTTGATCCAGTCTCATCCAAAATAAGACCAACAAAATAGGAATCTAAAATGCCCCTCATACTGTGGTTTTCTTAAATGTCGCTTAGCAAGACTAGCAGATGTGAGACTCTCAAGTTACTCTCATCCTATAAATACTTCAAACCAACCTACACCAATATTTCTTTCACATTTCACATTTTATTTGCAAATATAAAGCTCTTATTCTGTATTACTTTAAGTTTCTGTCATTTGCTTAGTATATCAAAATGCTTCAACCAGGGAAGACAATTGTCAAAGAACATTAAGGGACAAAAAAGGAGAAATGTTACGATGACACACAGACTGAAGTAGTTTAATTTTGTTTTGTCATGTCCTAACTAAGAGAACATTGATCTTGAATGAGAATTCATCTTGTTTCAGCCATGTTCCCATTTCGTGTCAAACTATGACCATAATCTGTGATAACTGGATGTGATTTCTGAAACACGTAGCTGCTTTACAAGCCAATAACACAAACGTGCATTCTGTTTTATTCTTGCTTGTAAAACCAACTCCCTCATGCTTTTCAGATTAAGCATATTATTTGTATTTTTATATTTTACACAGAACAACCCCTCAATTTTTGCACCTAAAGACAAAGCAAGCAGCAAACTCAATTCTCCCTCCCCGTAGAATTCCCTTAAATCCAGGTATTTTCAAAGGCTTAGCAGAGATGGTAGAAGACTGAGTTCTTACTCTTATCATCACACCAGAAAAGAATCTGAAGGACAGAAAGTTGCCCAATAGATTTGTCTTAAAAGTGGCGGCTACAAAGATGCACAATGATAAAATGAAGGGCCTCTATACCACAGAATCATAGAAACACAGGATGGTTTGGGTTGGAAAGGACCTTTAAATCTCACCTACTCCAACCTCCCTGCCATGGGCAGGGACATCTTATTAGGTCAGGTTGCTCAAAGCTGCGTCCAACCTGACCTTGAACACTTCCAGGCATGGGGCCTCCACAACTTCTCTGGGTCCAGTTCCTGTGTCTCACTGCCCTCATCATAAAAAAATTGTTATATCCAATCTAAATCTACTCCTTTTCCATTTAAAACTATTGACCCTTGTCTTGTCACTACAGGCCTTGGTAAAAAGTCTCTCTCCATCTTCGTTATAAGCCCCCTTTATAGACTGAAAGGTCGCAGTATGGTCTCCCTGGAGCCTCCTCTTCTCCAGGCTGAACAACCCCAACTCTCTCAGCCCGTCTTCACAGGAGAGGTGCTCCAGCCCTCTGACTACTTTTGTAGTCAGAAGGGTGCTAACAGAATACTTAAAAAATTGCTTTTCTTGAGCTTCCAGTTGCGTTTATGTCAGTTTCTAATTTTTATATTAGTGCAAATAATTTCTTCACTAATAATTTCTTCAATCCACCCTAACTGTGTATTTACCTGATAATAGATTTGACAAAAAAGATCAGCCCTCTGGATTTTACATTTTTTTCTGTCTGACAAAAAGCTCCTATTCACTGATAAAATAAAATATAGATTGCCCAGGAACACTAGCAGGACAGCTAGTAGAAGCTAAACCGCCAGTAGCCAGTGTGCCTTTATGAATAGTTTCTGTATGCAACGCTGACGCTGCATCACCTGCTGCGAAACTTTGCAGCCACTTAAAAACAGCCCTAAACCACACCATCTGAAAACATTAAGGAATTAAATCCAAGATCACATTTGCATTCACATCCTGGCAGTATTTATCCACTTCAGCAATTTACAGCACATACGGTTATTAAGCATTGACATTGGTTGACAAAAAGGACTAAGAGCTAAATACACTTCTGGGGCCTAAGAGTCAGACTCTACTAGTAGTGACGGCAAGTACCACCCAAATACTCTGCCTGCTCACGAGTGTTAGCAGCCTTTGGGCAGAGGTCATTCGTCTTGGGATTCAGCCACCCCACAGCCCACGGTCAGCAGCAAGCACCCATGTGCACCCAGCACAGCCATGGCAAGCTCTCCCTTGCCTCAGCAAGGCCTGGGTCAGTTCCAAATTCACTCCTCAGAGCTTGTTTAGGTATGAGTAAACCAGGTTAGTGCAGTCCTCAGAACACATGGTGTCTACTATGCCCTGCGTATGGGGACACTTCCCCCGGTGTCACAGAAAATACCAGTGAGCCTTGCTGAAAACCTCAGCAGAGTGACCAGAAGACTGTTTTACTTCTCTGCCTCTGAAGGAGCAGAGTTGTGACAGAAACAGAAAACCTGACCAGTGCTGCCTGGTGATTGCTAAGACAGACAAGCTGCTGCTTCTCTGCAGCAGCATTTGGCTGTAAATCATAAAGACTCTACTGAAGACATTCATTTATATCGCTTGAAATGAGCCAGCATATGTGAATAGAATAAATCTGAGGATTATGTACATTTAGAAGGGAGAAAAAAGTTTGCCGAAATAAAGTTGGCTAAGAAGCATCTCCAGTAATAGAAGTTATGTTTTTTTTAACTAGTGATAGTCTTTTTATATTGGATTTCTTTTTCAAAAAAAGCACAAACATCCATTGAGAAACGTGGCTGCTTGAAAGGTTTTTTCTAAACAAAAAAGCCATTTTGTGAACACCTTTTAAGAAAATGTACTCATTTCCTCTATTAGGAGCAAGTTTGCCCTCAGAGGTACAGTTAGGATTCCCTGATAACTCAAAAGCAGCCAGATGTCATTTCACCCTACCAAACAATAAAAACACCTTTTGGTGAGAGATTCTATGCTAGGCTTCATCTCAGAACAGATGATGACGGATGAGTCAAAGGCACTGTAAGTGGAAATGCTGACAGATCGTTAGCGGGAGACCCAAAGATAGCATTTTTGTGCTGTCAGGTGTATCAGACACGTGGTGCAGAACATCCTTCTTGTTCTGTCTCACACAGCGGCCGTGTCTGTTCAGAAGTGTCAGTGCTCCAGAGGGATATTTACACCCAAACTAACTCCTGAGTAAGCACAGGGCTGCAGCAGATTTCGGCAGAGGAAGGATATACACAAATATGCAGAAAGTCATAACAAAATGTTTCACAATTATTTAATAATAATGATGGTGGGTTTTAGAACTAAAACTATACCAACCTCATCTCAAAGCAAAGAAATTATTAATTAACTAAGTGGATTTCACACTGTTCCCATAGAGCTATGTAGTAGATTATGATCGGTAACGTGAAGCAAAAGGACGTTAAACAATAAGCCAAGTCTTTGCAGACAGCTGAACCAGTAATGCTGGTAACAGACCTTGCGGATGAATTTCTGCATCCCCTGACTTAAAAGTTGATTTTTCTGGAGGGAAAAAGTGATACAGTTATAAACAAATCCAGGCATCTAACTGAGCTGAATTGTCCTACCTAGGCCCTTACCGTTCCCTATTATTACTAGATGTTCTACATCCTGACAGGATGCTCCAAGTGCTTAAAATACTGTATAGTAGATGGTGTGATCTGCTTCCTAACTGGCTTGAATCCTAGTTCCACTAAAGCAGATACACTGATAACAAAACAATGGCCAGTTTTGCAATTACTGAGATGCACTATAGCAAGGCAACAGCCATGAAGAACTTTGGTGTTCTCAAAGGCAAATGCTTGGTTTTTTAAAAAAGACAGAACTACCCCGTGCACAAGATGTTCACCATTGCCATGGATGTATACAAATATGGCTAGATGTTTGTCTAGGATATTCTCACAAGTGTACTGCTTTGATAATTAGTATATAAAGAGGTGATACAAATGCATTTTGCAGACTTTTATTCCAAAATGCAGTCTTCATTGTCTCTAAAGCATTCTGCTTTGGAGAATTGCATCAGTTTATCATTCACTTTTTAAATTCATTGATCCTGTTTCTTGTTTCTTAATACTGCAAAATAGAAATCTACATTTCACATGCAGTGGCAGGCTTTTAGGTTATGAGCCATAAGGGGAAGATTTCTACCTCTCCCCTTCCTCCCTGCTCCCCAGTCATTTGCAGAGTTTTGCTGAAGGCCTAAGTTGGGCTTGTTAAAAGAAAAAAATGTCAAAGGTTATCATTCCCATGGTGTGCATCCTGTTAGTGCTGTCAGTCCACTTGGCAATGTTTGGAATACTAGGAGATGCAGAGCATAGTAATTGTACATAGTTTTATATCTAGGACAGATGGACGTCAAGTCTGCCAGTTGTTGACTAGAGGCACTATCTTTTTAAATTCTTTGTCTGATATGCTGATCATGGTTTGGTGTGACAATTCTAAGTGCTATTATAATAAAAATTTGAAGCCTAATTTTGCTTTTTGCCTCCTGTTACTCCTGATTTAGACTCATTTAATTTACATTTTAAAACACATGTAAGTTTGACTCCCAATATATGACCCCAGGAAAGCAACCAACTGTAACACAAAATGTCAGTCTACTTTTCTTTATGTATCCCAGCACAGGCCTGAAGTTTCTGCTTAGACTCTGTTTTACATTCACAGCTCCATTCCTTGCTTTTCAGACCCAGCAGAAAAGTGAGTCTGCAGAGCCGACGAGTAATGAGAAGCTTTGATAATGAAGTGTGAGGCCGGGAGAAGTAATGACACCTCCCTGGCTTCTCTGAGAGACTTCCTCTCCTCCTTTGTACATGTCCATCTCAGGAACTATAAGATATATTCGTGATCTTACATGTCTTTCAACTGGAAGCAACATCGTGTGGATCTCAATTTGTGCTAGGGGGAAAAAAAATAAAATTCAATAACAATGATCTAGGCTGCAGACTTCAATATATTTTCCAGCTACCTTCCCCAAGTCCCAAAGAGGTTTTTTAGGTTTCACTCAAGGCTAGCAGAGTTCAGATACTTGGCAATTTGTTTGGGTTTAACATACGAAACACTGAAAAATTCCTAATGCAATTATATTACATTTAAGAAAACTTTATTTATAGCTGTGAGCTGAATTGTTGCACGTGGGAAGGAAACAGAGCCATCTAGAAAGGTTGTAGAGACCATACAATAAACAGAAAATCACTTTAAACTTGCTGCTAAAAAATGCATGGTTTTACTCCACTTTTCCTCAACTACTGTAAATTTCCAAATCCTACCTCTATTTTTTCTAACTACAGCAATGCTTTCTGTAAGTAGCCATGATAAAGTTTACGGTACTGACCATGTGATTCCTATGATATTTAAATGTGGTTTGAGAGTACACAGACCTTCTCCTAACATACATGTTCTGTCAGTGCTAGGGGAGGTACTTCCACTCACTGTTAGACTACTTACTAACTGTAGCTTGTTTGCTTCTCTCCTTTCCTGGCGTTAAACTAAAGCTGCTCTGACTTCAAAGAACTTCCAAGCAGGGGCTAGAAGGCCAAAAGTGTTCAGAGTAATCTAACCAGTTCAGTTACTCTAACTAATGCCTGCGTATGTGAGTGAGCGCCAGCATCTCTCTCAGACTTTACATCCACCAATCTCGTGTACATATGCCTAGAATGTCATTTCCAAAAATACACACGTGCTTTTCCAGAACTCTTGCTGTCAGCTGCCTACTTAGAATCATAGAATCATTTAGGTTGGAAAAGACCTTAAAGATCATCGAGTTCAACCGTAAACCTAACACTACAAAGTCTACCACTAAACAATGATGTCCCTTGTTGCCATATCTAGACGTCTTTAAAATACCTCCAGGGATGGTCACTCAACCACTTCCCTGGGAAGCCTGTTCCAATGCTTGACGCCCTTTCGGTGAAGAAATTTGTCCTAATATCCAATCTAAACCTCCCCTGGTGCAACTTGATGCTGTTTCCTCTTATCCTATCACTTATTACTTGGGTAAAGAGACCAACCCCCACGTTGCTACAACCTCCTTTCAAGCAGTTGTAGAGAGCGATAAGGTCTCCCCTCAGCCTCCTTTTCTCCAGGCTAAACAACCCCAGTTCTCTCAGACACTCCTCGTAAGACCCTTCACCAGCTTTGTTGCCCTTCTCTGGACCTGCTCCACCTCAATGTCCTTCTTGTAGTGAGGGGTCCAAAACTGAACACAGTATTCAAGGTGGGGCCTCACCAGTGCTGTGTACAGGGGGATGATCACTTCCCTAGTCCTGCTGGTCACCCTGTTTCTGATACAAGCCAGGATGCTATTGGCCTTCTTGGCCACCTGGGCACACTGCTGGCTCATATTCAATCAGCTGTTGAGCAACACCTCCAGATTCTTTTCCACCGGGCAGATTTCCAGCCACTCTTCCCAAAGCCTGTAGCGCTGTATGGAGTTGTTGTGGCCCAAGTGCAGGACCCAGCACTTGGTCTTTCCCCTGATTCTTACCCATAAACACTCGACCCTTTCATCACCATCGTCAAGCTCTAGACAGTCATTCCCTAACATACAGGGCTACCCTACCACCTCTCCTTCCTTGCCTATCCCTTCTGAACAGTTTATAGCCATCCATTGCCACACTGCAGTTATGTGAATCATCCCACCATGTCTCCGTGACTGCAATTACACCACAGTTTTCCAGCTGCGCAGTGGCTTCCAGCTCCTCCTATTTGTTGCCCATGCTGTGTGCATTGGTGTAGATGTACTTTAGTTAGGCTATTGATCCTGCCACCTTTTTGGGGGGAGAAGTCCTAATTCCTATGTGACTGTTCTCTGGCGCTTCTGTGGTTTCTAATGCATCAACAATTGTCTTTGCTGCTGTGTGTTTCTTCATCACTAGCCTTCACTGAGATGACTAGGGTGCTATGTGGACTAGTACAGGGACATTTCCAATGTGCTCTAGTGTACTCAGCACATCACGGAGCAGACCGGAGGACATCATTAGAACACTGTCTGTCAAACACTGGCAAGTCCTCCCCAGGCAGGCTTATCTCTAGCGAGCCTGGTTTTATCCCTTTCCCCCTTCAAATCTAAAGCTCTTTCAATGAGCACTGCTAACTCCTGCACAAAGATCCTTTTCCCCTTTTGAGACAGGTGTACCGCGTCTGTCACCAGCAGGCCTGGTCTCATGTAGACCAACCGCTGATCAAAAAACCCAAAACTCTGCCAGTGACACCAGTCTCAGAGACAGTTATTGATCTGCTGCGTCTTCCTGTTTCTTCCCTCATCTTTGCTTGCAACTAGAAGGATAAAGGAGAACACTACTTGTGTTCCTGGTCCCTTAGCCAGTCATTAAAGGTTTAGACATGAGCTGCATTAGCTCTTCATATATAATAGTCATTAATGTGTTTCTATGAAATCTTCATTAGCTGTCATAGTTCTTTCCAGTCTTTAGTTAGCGTATATTCATTTTTTCTTGCTTGTGCTTGGGACTGTCTTTTTGTTACATACACATTTGCAATGCTGAATATCGTATGCATATTCATGCCTAGATGGGATGGACATGGTACCCTAGCACTTATTAATCACTAATGGTAATCAAATTAATTCTCTAATAGGAAAATGCTCACTTTGCATATTCTACCAGGGTTAATATGCTTCTGATCCCTTAGCCAGTCATCCCAAGGCCCTGAAGTCTCTTTTGATTGCCCTTGGATTTCTTATTGCAACTTCATTGCTGCCTACATGAAAAACCTTACTTAGTAATGTTCTTGTTCATGTGGCTCACATTTGGAAAAGGTATGTTATATGCTTGTTTCTTGATAAATGTAATTCCCACAACATTAAAATTGTGTAGCTTAATGTCTGGTAAATAGGACTCCAGATGTCAGATTCTTCTGATGGCATTATCATTACACCAGTGGCTTAGGGAGTGACACTACTGAGCTGGACTAATGCATTTGGACACAAAATCTGGCTTAGGGGATTCCCTGGTTGGTGTAGAGCTGCAGAAATAGCTCTGTGTCATGGCTCGGCAATGAAGCCATGGGCTTGCTGAGATGCGCAGGTGGCCACAGGACACAGTGCTAGGGGTATTCCTGGTGAGGAAACACTGCCTTGAGCCAACACAGCCCTTGGAGAGTGACAGAAACAAGTCACATGTGAGGCAGCTAGCATTTGCCCATTTTGTCAAAAATTCGAAAGAAATTTACCAATAGCATTCTAAGCTGTCTACCTGAAAATATCAACTTAATCTTTTACACACAAAACCCCACTGGTTTAGCTTGCATAGGATATGGTCTTTCTCACTCCTACAAAGACCAATGCAACTTTATGGGTTTGGTGTCAGATTGCCAGCTATCCAAAACTGGGATATTACAACAGCCAAATTCAAAGCTTGTGTTTCACTTGCTGCATGCACCATGTGTATGGGCATTAGGTGTGGGTAGGAGTTGATATTGGCTGCTAACGGTGTGTGAAAAGTATCAGCCAGCATCTGTAAGACTGGAAGGTCATTCGATAGATGAACAGAGCTTTGATGATTGGTTGATATAACTGTTCACGAGTGCTTGCTATTTTTCTGAAGTCTTATGCCAGCTTCTAACAATGATTAAAAAATATAAATTTAAAGTTATTGAAAATATGCAGCAGGGTGTTAATGAACAGTTTATTTGTCGTCTCTGAAATGTACACATTACGGAATCACGGAATCACGGAATCTTCAGAGTTGGAAGGGACCTCTAGAGATCATCTAGTCCAACTCCCCTGCTAGAGCAGGATTGCCTAAAGCACATCCCTCAGGGCTGCATCCAGGCGGGTCTTGAAAATCTCCAGAGAAGGGGACTCCACAACCTCCCTGGGCAGCCTGTTCCAGTGCTCTGTCACCCTCACCGTAAAGAAGAAGTTTTTCCGTGTATTTGAACGGAACTTCCTATGTTCTAGCTTGTGCCCATTGCCCCTTGTCCTGTCGCTGGGAACCATTGAAAAGAGCCTGGCTCCGTCCTCCTTAAACCCACCCTTTAGATACTTGTAAACATTAATCAGGTCCCCCCTCAACCTTCTCTTCTCCAGGCTAAAGAGTCCCAGCTCTTTCAGCCTTTCCTCATAAGGGAGGTGCTCCAGTCCCATAATAATCTTGGTTGCCCTACGCTGGACTCGCTCCAGTAGTTCCCTGTCCCTCTTGAACTGGGGAGCCCAAAACTGGACACAGTACTCCAGTTGTGGCCTCACCAGTGCAGAGTAGAGGGGGAGAATGACCTCCCTCGACCTACTGGCCACAGTCTTCCCTATGCAGCCCAGGATGCCATTGGCCTTCTTGGCGACAAGGGCACATTGCTGGCTCATGGATAATTTGCTGTCTACCAGGACTCCCAGGTCCTTCTCCTCAGAGCTGCTTCCCAGCATGTCCGCCCCTAACATATACTGGTGTTTGGCATTCTTCCTTCCCAGGTGCAGGACCCTACACTTGCTTTTGTTGAACCTCATTAGGTTCTTCTCTGCCCAGCTCTCCAGCCTGTCCAGGTCACGCTGGATGGCAGCACGGCCCTCTGGAGTGTCGGCCACCCCTCCCAGCTTGGTATCATCAGCAAACTTGCTGAGGATACACTCTGTCCCCTCATCTAGGTCATTAATGAATATATTGAACAAAATTGGTCCAAGTATTGACCCCTGAGGGACACCACTCGTTACAGGCCTCCAACTGGACTCTGTGCCGCTGATCACAACCCTCTGGGTTCTGTCACTCAGCCAGCTCTCGATCCACCTCACTGTCACCTCGTCTAGCCCATACTTCCTCAGCTTCCTAATGAGGATGTTATGGGAGACAGTGTCAAAAGCCTTGCTAAGGTCAAGGTAGATGACATCTACGGCTCTCCCCTCATCCAGCCAACCCATTATAACATCATAGAAAGCTATCAGATTGGTCAGGCATGATTTGCCCTTGGTAAATCCATGCTGACCACTTCCAATAACACATTGTCATGAGTATTTTCTTGCTGGTTTCTGAATTTGTGCTTGGTTACTGGTAAACCTACGGCAGATTAAATCTGTCCAATCTAGGTCTCCTACCTAGGAGTACAGATAGGCTTGTCTCTTTCTCATTCCAGACTGGTGATGCTCTGTTCACAACAAGAATAATCACCAGTTTTATTAAATACTGTAATTAAGCATTATATTAAATTGTATATTTTATTAAGCAATTATATTAAAATGTGTATTAAATTACACATAAAATGTGAACAATTCTCTGCAGTGGTGACTCTCTAGTGGAACCAGCAGATACTTTGGCTAACCTAAAGGGATGTGACATAACTCTGGTAGTCTGTTACTCCCTGGCAAATGAGACAATTTGGTTTCTGTAGGAAGAATACCTCCACTGGGACTAGGAATAGCCTGAAAATGAAGAAAAAGTGGCTGGAGTTTTGATTTCCTTTTGTCTTTCAGTTGCATTTTATCTCACTGTACTGAAGTGTTATTGTCTACACTTTAGAGCCAGGAAGAGTGAAGGATGTTCTCTAAAAATCTCCCTGCAAATTAATAGAATTCCTTCACTGTGAATGGTCTGTCTCCCCAGAGACAGCATTTGGTTCACTTACAGATAAAGAATTGTTTAGATGATTTAATTATTGTTCTTAAAACTACAGTGTTTCATTCTGTATCTTTCAACTTAGAGACAAGTCAGCATTAATGCAGCATTCCCTTTTTATGAATGCAGTTACGTGCTCTGTTGTTGACCAAACAACTGACAGAAGAAGGAGCCTTTGCATACCAATATGACATAGCCAAAAGAGATCAACAGTTTTGATAGCTTCACAAAACAGATGTGCTCTAGTGTTTTCCCATATAATCAGTTAATTATCTGCTTTAATTAGGAAAAAACTCTCTGATTTTGAAGCAAAATTGAGCGTATCTCTTTATCTAGTGACAAATTATATGTAAAACTTACTAACTGGAGAATAACCCAAAATGAGTTTCATTTTGAGACCACCAGGTCATAAGTTCCTGAGGGAAGGTACAGGCTTGCTGACAACAAAACAATAATAAAAAATTACCAAGAAAAAGTTCTTGCCAACGTCTGAGTTAATTCTATTGACATGCATTTAACGAATGCTGTTTACTTGCCAGAAAATTAAACAAATAACGAGCACTACTTTAGCAAATTACTAGCTGGCTCAAGTGTTTTTCATGAATTAATCTTTCTTTTTATGAATGTAAGACAGGAAAAAAAAGGAGATTTTGCAACAAGTAATGACATCTGTGAGCTCCTTCTGCATGTTCTGCAATGGCAAAACACTGCCAGGGACTATAGCGAGGGACAGGGTTGCCATGCAGCCCAGCAAAACAGCCCCCTGAAAAGGCATGCTGACCCACTTTCAACTACCAGCTCTTGCTGACCCTTTGTTGAGTGAGAGGTTCTTCCAAGTTTTTGTTGTTTTCACCCTTTGAGTTCTTATTTCTAAAGGAGCAAGCCTGTCTCTCTCTCCTCGTTTCCTTCTTTCTTCCCCAGTATGCATGGAAGAAAGGCAGATTGTTTCTTGTGACTGTCTTTGCTTTAGTTAATTTAAAAAAAAATAAATCTTCCACCCCTACCCTTGTTAAGAACATGCTGTGGAAGAAATATGGGTCTTGCCATCAACAAAATTATGATACAATTCCTTAAGGAACTCAGCCTGATCAGAGTACTTCATCTATGAAAAACCATACTTTAATTGTTACTCTTGGCAACAGTGAAGGATAATAGTGTAATATTATACTAAATATTGCCACGTGCAATAGTGAAAAAAACCTGTTTCAGTCTTGCCAGCAGCGGTGTGCAAACCCCCTTTTGAATTCAGGTTTGGATGTTGTGATTTAATCTAAATCTTTTGCTTCTCCTTCTTCCAAAACCAACAGAGGTTTAAAGAGAGCTGCATTTTTATTGGAACCATTTGCTTAGACTAAGTTGCCAAAATAATTTAGTTAAAACTAGTGCTTTTATTTGGGTTAAGGTTGATTCCTGAGCTCCACAGAGGTCGAAGCACTTAGTTTGTCTTCCTCTTTTTCAATTCCACTATGGAGTCTACAGCAGAGCTCTGCCAGCTCAAGTTGTATTTCCTGAATCCCAGTCCCCCAGTTAAGCTATCTATGTTAGTGCATTTGCACAAGTGGAAGAGAAACCTTTTTTCAGCCCTCTTCCTCACTATTTATCTGCTGCAATGCATAGAAAAATGTATGGTTCCAAGGATTTAAAATAAACAGGCTCCAGTGGTGCAACAATGCAAGTCCTGCTGCCAGTGCAGCTACTGCTGGTGTATTAGTGTGACCTCTCCCTTGATAATGAGTGACAGCTGCTGTGGAATGCCTCACAGGGTGTTTGCCTCTCTTGGGCAACAAGTGGAAAAACATAAAAATATAGAATTTTGGAAGTGAGTTACGGAAAAAAAAAGCTCTACTTTATGCTACTTGAAAAGCGTTGTTTGAACTTCAGATAGATCCAACAAAATGATAGTATAGTCACAATCTCCTGCCAAAACTTTTTAAATCCTGGGAAATGTTTCACCATAACAAATAGTGTAATGTTATTGCAATTAAGGAAGTGTATCTATTTCTCACTATGTATGTGTTTTGTGTGGGGGTTTGTGCTTGTAAATGGGACAAAACCAGGCTATTGAATGTCAGTACCTTCCTGTGATGAGTGGGTTCGAGTCAAATAGCCATTTCTAAATCTACCCTCTGTAATAAGAGCCTGGTTTGGATCCAAAAATGAAAGTCTGTGTTTTTTTTATGGTTTCTATTCCATTGCAGTAGAAATGTCATAGGTCAGAATGATATATTAAAGATGCTATATGGTAGCAGTGCCTTGATCTGAAATAGATTAAAGCTAGGCTTCAGTTTTAAAGTGAAACCAGGGTAAAGGTTTAATGGTTCTTGTATATTACATTCTTCTCTTAGGAGATCCTAGCCCAAAACAGTTCAAATCTCATCTTAAAAGAAATATTGCAGTCTTGGGGGGACTTCTAGGGGTTTTCTTAGTTGCAATCCAAACAGAAAGCAGTAAGAATTTAGTGAATGGGAATCAGAAGCCAATCTGTGTTGAAATACAACGTTGTATGGATTCAAGGTCCAGTTTTAACCCATCCTAAATACATATATATCTTATTTAATGGCACCATTGTTTACCTCTGCTTGCATCACAAAAGAGAAAAAAAGTTAAAAAGATATAGCTTTAATACAAATTTACAGGACTGTACAGAATTTTAGAAACCTACGTGACAGCTGACCGGATAGTATGATTGCTGACCCATTACAAGTCTGGATTTAGAATTTAGGATATTTAGTATTTAGGATACCCTAAATCTGACAGAAGCTGTAAATATAAATAACGTAGGGCAAATCATACAAAACAGAAATTTGAAAATACTGTTTTGTCATTTTAAATCAAAATTGTCAACAATTCTGAATGTGAACATGGTCTGAATCCAGAAATTGCTGTATCTTCAACTCTATATTATTTTATCACAATACTAGCTATTCCGGGAGAAATTAAAACCCACCAATTTACTTAGTTTTCTGCAAGCAGTGTGTGAAATAGGGATGAAAGGGACTAAAGATCTGTCCAATTCATTTTGTAGCTGCCATTTTTTGGGCTTAGTCATTCTAAGAGGTTTTCCTTATAAAAGAGAAGATAGGTCCCTTCAGTTCGAGCCTGAAAGGTCTCAAAACTATACACAACATAGGGTCAAACAAACTACTTGAGATTATTTCTTCTTCAAAAATATCAAAAAAGATGTTGCCTCTGGGGGCAAAAAAGAAAGGAAGCTCTCACCCTTATAGCCAGCTGCATTGGTTTTCCAGTCGTTAGCATTCAGATGTCCTGCACGTGAAGTCCTGACAATAATATGCTGTATGTCTCTCCAGGTCAGAAATGGACTATGAAAAAGGGGAAAGACAAATTCACAGATCAGACATATTTTACCAGAATGTAGGGATACAAGATCATGTAAGCTAAAAAGTATCCAAATCAAAACAACCCTCATTTGTCTTCTCTGCTTTATTTCGCTCCATTCAAAAGAACATGTCTGAATTTTACAGAATTACTACAGGAAATTATTTATACAGTTGGGAGGTTTGCATTAGGCAGACTATAATGATATATCATAATATCTTATTATATAAAACTTAAGGGAAGATGAAGGATTACATTTTACAGAGGCAATTTGTATGACCACCACTACTGTATGTTATCTACCTTGACCAGTGCAAAGTAAAAAAAAGCAAAACGTTGGCTTGCTGAAAAGCTCTACTAAATCTTACTAACTGCGTGCTCAAGATGGCAATTCCTTTAGACTTTCAGCTACTGTTGAAGCTATTTCAGGTGCTTTGTTGTTATCAATTTGTCTATTACCCAGGTCTTGGAATTCACTGAAGGTCTATGTGTATTCTTCAAGAAGACCAAGCAGCCAGCATTGAATCTGAATAGTTACAGAGCAAGTGCCTGATTGCACAGATATGTATTCCTTTAAGGTATTCCTAATAAGCTGTCCACTGGGAAGGTGAAAGAAGATGCTGTTTGCATCCTCACTATGACATTAACATCCATTTATCTTTTAGGACTAGAGCAAATCTTCAAGGATGACAGTTTTCTTGTTTCTCTTTGATCCAGCCCAAGGAGAATTTCTTTTCTTAGAAGACGATCTAAAGGTGCATGGCCATCATTGGATAATTTTTTCTTTCTCCTTCCAATTCCTCAGTTTTTCTATCATCTCTAAGGAGATGAATAGTAGTCCATTTAAGAAATGCAGTTTAGTAGAGGAGTAAACTTAGTCACTAAATGAAGAGGAAAAAAGTATTGCGGTGCAGAACACCAGTCAGTATTATTCTCAGAGTATCATTATCTGCCCATAATGCGCACACTGGCACAGCTCAACTCTACTCAGCTGTAATGATGAAGATAGACCACAATGAAGTTTATCAGACCCAGCACTGGCTGTCTACACTGTTCAGGACTAGGCAGTCATTGAAACTCTGGGAAACCTTGGTTCAATTCCTCAACATGCACTCTTGTGTCTCTCAAACCAAGAAGTCACTTGGGCGGGCAGACAAGTGACCTAGTCTCTACACTTATCTTTAAGGCATGATACTTGGGCTCTGCTTCCACTTGCGGGTAGAAACTCCATCAAGGAAACAGCTGTAAGAGTGTGTGGAAGGTCAACCCATGGGTGATTGTGAGTGGGTGACTTTCTGGGTGAGTGGGACATTGACATCACATGCAGTGATTCTACACTCTTAAACTAACACATAGTCAAGTTACTAGAAATTTCAATGAGAAACTTCTTTGGGAAGCATACTCAGAAATATCTTGTTCTTCTCTAAGTCCCCCTGACAGTGGAAGACACAGACAAATCTCACTCATCTCCTGTCTGATGCACAAAAATGAATGTTGTGTGGATTTGCACCCTGCACACACTGTTTCACATCTTCCAGAACTTGTTTTGTCAAAAGAATATATTTTTGGAAATACTTGAGTAATCAGTGCTTTGTGGCGCTTAAATACGGAAGTAGTATCCTGCTTATCCTGTGAGCTGAAATCAAGCTATTAGAAAGCAATCAGTGAATGCATGCGATAATCTATTAAAAAATGAGCACTTTCTTTTTCATTCAAGTTGCATTGATTTAGGTTTTCAGGTGACAAATTTCAGCTTGCACAAGCTGCAGCTTTAGGAGAAGGCAGTAGGGATGCAGAAGTTATTGCAAACTCGCAATCAACTTGTTTATAGAAAAACTTGCTCCTAACCTATCCTCTGTGCGCATGTAGGCATATATTCATGGGTATTAACCAATGGAAGTTCACCTGTTTTGGTGGCATTATTGAAAATTAAAATGATTTTCAGAACCATGGTCCGTAATTCCATACAGGAGAGAAGGACTTGCAACATATGGGACATTCACTCACCTATAACTGATTTTCACAAATTTGGTTTTCCAATAGCCTTATAATCCATATGCTTGAAAACAGGAGTTGCCTAAAAACGTCAGTCTCCTTTCATGTAACAAGATTGTAAGGAATAATGCAAAGAAATTGACCAAATGATTTAACTATACATATTTTTCTTGTTTCCTTTGCATAATGATTTTAATTCTGAGTGTATCTGTTCCATTGCAGAACATTTCCCAGCAGGTGTGCGCAGACCATGGGTATGCTGATGTAACCTAGCACCTTTCTACCTACAGCTGTGACACCACAGGAAGCGTCATGTCAACACAGAAAGTCCTGTCTATGCTTGTTGTTGAAACAGGAAAAGAAGATGGAATAATCTGAAGAAGGAAGGTGATTTTTAAGTGAATCTCTTACTAATTGTAGCCAGAATTCTTTGTAATTTCTTCCAAGCTCTATCATTTCATGGCCATTCAATTTATTTTTTTTTGTCTACAAGATTTAAGGCTATTCCCATATTTAAATTATTCTGTTATTTTAAGGAGAGCTGTCCCTGAGCCTTTATTAAAGCATTAATATACCCATAGATGCATTTCTTTTCTTAAAGTGGAATTTCTCAAACTAGACAGCTGGACTAGAATGACAGTATTTGTTTAAACAGCTGAGCTGGTAAAAATGACTGGAAAAAAAAAAGAAAAAAATTGTCATGGAATGTAGGGAGCATTAAGGGCTTCTAAGATAGGGTATGCTTGGACAGTCACGTAACATGCTTCAAGAAAAAAAATCAATATGATTTTATACCAGCTCAGGAATTTCACCAGGACCTGTGTAAAGCCTTAGAAAAACATGTTTCAAGCATTCAGGAAGGCCTTCAGGAAGACCTCCAGGAATCCCAAGGGCTGCACTCTTTATAATCTGGAATCTAAACAACCTGTTATTCTATAAAGCAAACTGTCCATGCTACTGGTGAAAAATAAGGCACTGAAATACTTCTCTCAACTTCTAGAGGAGAGATTCAAGGTAGGGCACGCTCAACTGTTTATTTAAAGATAACGGTGGATCTAATGGTGGTTCTAACTATGCATAGCTAAAGGATCTAAAGATGTCGCAGTCTTCATTTGATAATACTAACCTGTCATAAATTGGATTTAGTTGCTCAGTCAGCAAGTAACATTATGTCTCAGAATCACGGTTTACTTCTAAACCCCAAAATCATGGCAGATCTTGAAAAGCACACCATTCACTGTTGTATCTAACTTATCTAATCATAAAAATAACATAAGATTTCTGGGGCAGAAAACCTTGATCAAAGGTCTGATTTCCAGGACATGGATGACATGGTATACAGTTAAATCAGTCTGTCTCTTATGCAACCTCCAAATCTACTTGCTTTTAGTTCATAATATTTTTATGTTTTATTATCAAGGAATGGCAGTTTCGGCATATTCATATCTAAGAGATTTAACAGCATAAGAACAATATCCAAATCAATTTCTGTAGCCTACTCTAGGACCTTCACTATACTAAGAATTGGGCTATTGCCAGGTTGAAATTTTTGCTCTACAGTAGACACGTCATTTAAAACAAAATAGGTCTGCAATTGTTTGCCTATAATTTTTTTGAGAAACTTTAACAAAGAAGAAAAAAGAAAAAAAAAAGAAAAAAGAAAGAAACTGGAACGATGTCAAAATAGCAGTTCATTTGGAGAAAGAATAGGGATTTTTTTGTTCTGTTTTTTTAAACAAGATAGTCTAGCAGCCAATTTTAAAGCATCTGGAAAAATCACAGAACTGGTCAAATATTTGTAAAACATGTCAAAGTTGGATCCTAAGTGAGTAAACAGTTGTTTGCTAGCCATGTGGGCCCCAGATCCAGACAAGATGTCACTGATGTTAATTGATTTACCACTGGATTAATCTCAGAAGAATTAATGGCTAAACATCTTGAAATGAACAAATGCATTAACAAGAACAGTACTAACTGCTTGATAATGGATTGATTTCAAAAAATGGGCAATTTCCTTCCAGAATTCTTTTTTTCAATGTCTCATCTGAAATTGCCTTGGGATTACACATACCAGACAATACTCAAAATCAAACCAGAATAAGCAGAAGTGAGAACAATTACATACAAAAGCGCTTGTACAGCAGCCAAAAAGTAACGAATGTTGTGTCCTTAACGAATACGTATACTCTAAGGTACAGGCCTCTTCTTTTAGTCTTCTCAAAATATTTATAAAACATGGTAAATGTTTTGGTAAACGTGGTAAATGAGAAAAAATGAAATAGGACAAATATATTAAATTATATTACAGTAATATTCATTTGAGATTTAACAGTATATTTAAGCAGGCTGCTTAGAAATAGTAGATCATCATTTTTGGCCAAATCTGATTTCTTCATTCCACAAGTAGTCTCCCTAGTGACAACTGGGTTAATCCTGGAAATAGTAAAGAATTCAGGCTCTATCCTTTTGCATAATGATACTGTAGCAAAAAAACCTGTTCATAACAAATAATTGGTGCAAAAATATGCAATAAAAATAGGGTGAAACCGTGGGTTGGATTTTTCTTTTTAGCAAAATTATATGGTTAGCAACATGAATAATGATTGCTACATTTTCTTCATAACCAGCACTTTGAATGTGACAAGGTGGACTATCTGAAAAACTATTTCTTGCCAAAACAGCTGAGTCTGATGAGAGTTGCTGGAAGAATACGATAAACATTTCTCCAAAGAATCAAGGAAAATCACAATGTCACAGGGTGGATTAAGAAGACGATCACCATTCAATTTGGAAGTATCAAATAACCTTCTTTGGAAATCTTGGCTATGGGAGAACAGACATGGATAATTATTGCTATAAAAAGGAGTCTCTGTACCCTAAGTATTATGCAGAGCAGTAGGAGATAATTTTCATCGCTAATTTCTGCATAATGCCACCCTTAAGCGCTTCATGATAAATTTATAAACAAAACATAAGAAATAGTTGCCTGGTTTATTCCACATTCTCATCACTTACAAATCAGCCAAACTGTCCCACGAGATTCACAACCCTACTACCTGTCCTAATGACTCCAATATATAGCCCCATGGACAAGAATATTAGCTGTGTTAATGGGAGACATTCTTCTTTCCCAGGTTGCATAAAGAGTCAGTGTGAAGATGCCTGTTGCAGAACAGAACTTTAAGAAGGATGAGACATGAAGACAGCCTCTAATTGTTGTGCTTATCCTATGCTTATGTGTCTAAATAGTCTACATCATAGCCATATCATTCCTGAAAATAAGAAGATACAAAAGTGGACCCCAGTGTTTAACAATACAGTCATGCATACATTGACATACAAAACATGTGGTTTTGACATGTCTGACACCCTTATAGGTTCTAATTTTCATATACTCTGCAAACAACCCTTCTAATTTCCTGCTAGAAAAGTAGATAATATTATGTGCTTGCTGATCACCTGTAAATGTTACTTAAGTTTCTGCTCTAGTAGTCTGTTCATGTTCTGACCTGGTAAACTACTGTTCATTCAACTAGTATATCAAATAAAACCATTTGGTTACTTCACAGTTAGCTCTCAGTTCCTTCTTCGCTCACACTTCTTTTCTGGGTTCTAGATTGCTGGTCTGAAATTTGCCGTTTCTCCTGAATTTCTGATTTGCATTCAATTTTACCCAACCAGATCCCTTTGAAAGAAACCCAAGCCTGGCTAAAGATGGCAATCCCTTAAAAAACTTAAGGGCAACTGAAAATATTATAAATCAAAGTTCAGTTATTGGTAGTGTTAATGGCATATGCAATAGACCCCTGCCTAAAGAGATGTGCAATTAATAAAATTTTGGGAAAATATCATTCTAGGATCAAAATTGCTGTCAGTAGCCTTTTACACAAATTGTCTTATTCCTTCTCTTTTGCCATTAATGGCTTAATTTAGGTACTGGACAAAGAATAGCAGTGATACATATCTGAAAACAAATTGCTGATTATTACGCATTAAGAACACATAATTTAAACTAATTACATTCTGAAGTTTGCCAAGTTTCACTGGGGAAAGACACATTGGATCTGTCCATCTCAACAGTCACTAAGTAACTTCAATACATCACTCATACTTTAAACATATTAATCTTAAACATCTCAAGCTCAAAAATTCTACGATATCAGAATTTTCCATTCAAAGCTATAGCTTTTGAACATCTTTTCAAAGTAATAGCATTTGCCTGTACAACATCATCTTTATCAGTTTATGTCTGGCTCTACTTTATGTCATTCAGTTTATGTTCATGCAGCATGTCCATGGTTTCTGCAATGCATCCTAGTCTCTTCAAGAGTCAGTGTTTGAAGGCTTTTGCATTGCCTAAAACCATCTTTTTTGTATTATCTTCAGAATGTTTTTTAGGATAGAATACAGGCAAGTTGTGATATGACATGACAGATGGATACATTCCTTCAGATGAACAGCAGGAGAAGCAGCCATATATCCACTAGCACTGGTGTTCTGGTGTACTTGTGTCAAATCTGCAGTGCACACAGTGGTGGCAGATTCAGGAGAGTATTGTGTTTTTCCCAGAGACAGAAAATCCTAAGTGCTAAAAAGAAAACAATCAGTGGCCCACCTGCAGGTTGATCATGATGACTTTTTGAGGAGAAACCGTTTGAGAGGTACCTGAATCACATTCCTTACTGTGGAAGCAAGAGCAACAAAAACCTTGGTTCAGTTGCCAGTTTTAGAGCCAACTGTGATTGTGCAGGTGGGGAAGCCTTACATGATCTTAGGTTAATGCAGGCAGTTATGATTAGCATGGTACCCAGGCTATAGATTTGACCTATCTGCCAAGCCCAATGATACTGATCACTTTTAATACCGTTGAACTATGACACTGTGGTGCAAGGAATCTCAAAAGAAAGACTGCAGGGAGACCGCAATCCAGAAAACCTGGTCCTCCTCCACCTTCTTCATTTTCCTCTCACTGCAAGAACACAGACAGGGAAAAGCAGATGTACTCCTTGCTCTCAAGGTGAACAACTAGCAGCACCCCTAAAAGCAACTTCAGACATCAGTGCTAAGAAGCTCCTAAAAACTGAGGCTGGAGAACCAAGAAACTACAGGGATCAGAGCTGCCAAACTCTTAAAACTCTCAACTGAGCACATGCCAACTGAGATTTTTGAAACGCTTATAAAAGTAAAAGGCATTGCCCTGGCACCAGAACAACAGCTATCCACTTGTTCTATTTCTAGCTGTTGCTCCAAAGCGCAGACACAGTAAAATTCAATGAAAAAGTTAAAAATTATCACAGTCAAACATTTTTTTTAACCTAGACTCAATTTTAAAAATGCCTGGATGGAATTTTCTTAAAGCTTTTTTAAAGCAAGTTACATGGAAAATTTCAGACTGAACGATCATTCTTTGGCAAAGTTACAGGTAACTGAAAACAGGACCTTAAAATGGGAAATACTGGGCAACCTGAATTCAGGGAAGTATTTCCAAGTCAATCTCAATATAATAATTGAAATTGCCCAAGTGGCGCAGGTGGTTAAAGCTTAAGAGAAACACTGGCTCTAAATTAAGCATTTGTTTATGTTTACGAATACTTCACCATCAAGAGCATTATTTTAAAACTACTCCAAAAATGCAGAGATTCACTAAAAGATTTCTAACTCACACACTTTAGCATTCTCTTTTATAATAGGCAGTCAATCGATGGAGCAAGACTTAGCTACAGCTGATGGACGTAAATGATAACCTCTCCTTCTCTTACACTGAAAGTCTACATACAGAGGTCACTTGACAGCACTTCCACATTTTGCCTCAACTGTCTCATCAACTTTAGCCTCTGAGTCTATTTATGAACAAGAAAACCCCTCATAACTTTGATGTAACAGAAATATGTCCTCTGTATCCAAAACTGCCCCTTGCTAGACAGTACACTGCTTTTCTCCTTTCTGTAAGAAAATCAATCAATATGGGAAGTATTGCAAGTATCTGATCAGTTTTCAGAAATCCAAAGTATCTTGCTCTGACACTCTTGACCCCTTGCAACATTAACTCCATTTTCCTTTTATCTCAGTAATTACACTTTGTTCTACCGCCTTTTTGAAGAATGCAGTACATTGTCACTTTTCTGAATGGATCATTGGTATCAGAATTCACTGAAATTCTTTATCTCTTCCCAGCACTACCTTGTTCTAGCCTTGGTTTCATGTAACCAAAGACAAATGAAGTATATAGCTCATGTGAAGAGAACCATGGAAGAAAACAAGACTCTCTCCAAAGCTATACCACTGAGCATACCATGCAGTAGAAATACAGCAGATTAATACTTCCATTTAAAGTGTTACTTCTTACTCATGTAACTGCAGTTTATATAGCATGGGTTGGAAAACAAGTATTGACTTACAGATAGTGGAGCATGCAGTTTACTTGGGGATGTATAATGCATTCTTCTGTCACCAACGTAAGTTGTTTTTTTTTAATTTGGCTTCTCCAAAGGAACATGGCCCAATGCCCACTGGCAGAAATGTGGGGATACGCTCCCTCCTGACTCTGATTTACCCAAATCCCAAATTCAAACCTTTCATCAATGAGAAAGGATATTTCTGATATCAACAGTAGAGGGTACTATGCAATGCAAATAGTTTATTTTTAGTAACAACACTGCTGCCTCTGCTGCCTAAATTGATTATACTTTGTATCCATAATTTCTGGTTTACAATTAGCAAAATTCAACTTTATGTAATGACTAAGAAGTGCAATACATAAGCAAGTATTCATTCATAAAGCCTGAACAGGATACTAGATACACTGGGAATCACCAGATAAAACAATTAACTACCTGAATACCATAAGAAAACCATAGAATATGAAGATTAAGAGACGTCTGTCTTTCTGTGACAGCTGTTGCATATCTACATTTCTGCATTTCACCATCAGGGATTCCAACCAAGCAGTCTGAAACTCAGTTAAACTTCTTTGGTTCCTGAAGGAAGACATGCCACTTGATCCTCAAATACTGGACCAAAAATAAGAAAAGACGTGTTCACATTTTTTGAAATTGGGGTAGTAAGCAGACCACCAGCCCAAAACAATTTCTTGCCAGGATGTCAGGGGCAGATCGCAGTTGGAAAAAACAACTAAGTGGAGGGTTCAAATCAGTAGGCAGGTAAGAGTTTCTCCATCAGCTATTTGCCAATCCTACCATATGGGGCTTATCAAAGAAAGAAACTGGCAGGTTGGAGTGGAAATCTGCCTTGCTATTTTCCATTGGTTTAATGTACCTTTGCGTGTGAGTTGAAGCAACCTCTTGGCCGTTCTAACTCATATCCAGGCCAGACAAGTGCTCTGTCCACCTCCTGACGTCTCCCAGGAACAGAACTTGGCTACTGGGGATAACCGACCTCATAGACTCAAAACCCTTCCACAGCATAATTTATTGTGTTTTCCAGCACAAAGTGGAACGAAACTATACATTATTACAGACATATTCAAGAAGTGTTCAGGACTAAGTGCTCCAATTTTTAAGCAGCTTGCTGTATGATGAGCATAATTAACCTTGCAAATCCCCTTTGCAGCTAGTCTTTTTTAAAAATCTCATAGAAACACTAGTGCTATTATCTCAGGCACTAATATGGAATCTAAGAAAGAAACTATGTAAATTCAAACTCTTTTTGAATGCAAACTAGTTCCAGTAAGCCCTTATGCTAAGGCACAATATCATGTGTCCTTTATATGCCTTATATTTTAAAAGTATTGGAGAAAATACTTAAGATGTCTTCAAAACTTTTTGTGTACTTTAATTCCCAGCACTTATTTAGAATCACCTAAACTGGCAGGTATTGCAGGTGAAAAATGCAACCTGAACCTTCAAATCAGACAAATAAATAAGAATTACCATTCAGAAACTGCTTAAAATAATCTGAATAGATGTCATGCAAACAAATCCCAGTCAATAAAACAGCATCTATGATCTCCTTATAATATTAAAGGCCTTACTTCATAATCTATAACTTCACAAGACCAAAGGTTTCTCCAACCATAGGACTGTAATAATTTATGCAAAAAACTAGGATGGAAAACCTGGAAATATTTATCTCCCTAGTTTCCTTTTTTTTTTCTTTTTTTTTTTTTCTTTTTTCTTTCATGGCTGTATTCAGAAAATTGTTTGTAAGTACACATAGGAGAGAAACATTAGTGAAGTGAACACAAATGAACACCACCACATTTATGATATTATTAATATAATTCCTTTGGAACTATTAAAATACACAGGCTAAGATTTGGAAATAAGTAAGCACCCTTCATACACTGAAACTGAATAGAATCTGAAAGGAGGAAAAATCAATACATTTCCACCCTGAATCTCTTGTTAGCCTCATGCAACAGAATACTACAAATGCAAAAATGTGACTAGGATCTTTAGTCGCTGGCACATGTTGTCTCCATCATCACAGTGAAGCTTTAATATGGTCTTGTCTTTGCTCCTATCACAATAACTATTAATATGGAAAAAACCTACACTAGTCCATAGGCACTAACTTGGATTTCCCATTGCTATAGTCACCAAAGTTCCCAGAGAAAGAAGGTTGTGTAAAGTGTAAGCTTCTCAGTGTGTTTTAAGACGTCATAATCAGCAATAGCTTGGTTGTAGGTACTGTGTGCAGTAACTCTTTGAAACTTGCAACCACAACAATGATTTCTCAGAAAATGCACAGAAAATAACATATAAAATACGAACAATAAATTACAAGCAACCTCCATTCATTAAGAAATACTTAGAAAAACTTTTAAGTAGAATGAAGCTTTGGCACATACAATTTTATCTGCATGTGAAGATTGTTTAGAATGAATGTAAAGATTTTTTAACTCATATTAAGAAGAGATTAGAAAGATTTTTTTTTTTAAACAATAGCACTATATTAACTTTTCAAAATACCTTTGTATCTAATGACTGCATTTAGAAAATCTAATTATAATGATACAAGCACTGCACTACTTAAGATTATGTCAGCTCTTCAATTACTAACTCTTATTCTCATGACCGTAATTCAACAGCAAAAAAGTATTCTGTGTTGAACATTGGCCCATTCTTCAAAAAAGCAACATTAAAGATGGAAACATAATTCTGCTGCTATGAATTACATACAATTTGAAATGACAATTGTGTGCAAATTTTTTACTTCCTTCAAAGGAACTGGCTGCTCCTAGAGAAAACTGGTTTTCTTCAGACTTTAATAGAATCACTTTAAAACATTTGATTTCAAGCAGGATTTGGGGTGGAGAATTCCACCATAGACCTGCAAATATTATCCAACACTATGCAAAGTAATGCAAAAGGTTCTGAAATACAGATTTACCTGATAAATCTCCAGTATTTCTGATGCTCCGTAAAGCACATTAAATATATACATTAGACCCAAATAAAAAATCCTGCAGTTGAGAAAACACTTGTAAGATGGAAACTTTTCTAAGTTAAAGGAAAAGGACTATGGAGCTACACTATCCATGGTTTTTACAGCTGAGGAACTTAACCCATTAGAAAAAACGGACTTGTGTCAGCATGCAGAAGTTGAGAATTTTATTTTTCATACTATCTTAATTTCTGTTCATGGTAGCCTAACGCTATCCCAAAACTTTCTTCAACATTCAAGAACGGACACTGCTAAGAGGACCCTGATGAACGCAAGAGGTGACCTACAATAGCCTGCAGAGTACAGCCGATCTGGGCAGCACTGTGAGGGTACTCTAAGACATTGTGAGGATGCTATACATCACTTAGAGGAAACTACCTGTGCTCAACACCATTTCAAGTTCTTTCAGCGTGGAGTACTCTGTCGTCATTTCCACGGTGTCAGCTTTCCTGCATGTGAGATAAGCTCACAGATCTCCCCTGCCCTTGGAAGGGTGCTGTGAATTACTACAACAAAGTTTCCAAAGCACTTTGAGATCCCTGGAAAAAGGTGCTGGATGAGTGAGAAAGATCTTTCTGTATGCTTAATTTTTTTTTCAGAGTATAACTGAGATCTTACTTTGCTTCCAGTGCCAGTGCAATGATGCCTGCAGCCATAGGTGCAGAGGCTGAGGTTCCAGTATGGCTGTCTGTGCAACGCTGCCTCAGGTCTGTGGTGATCTGGAAGAAATTGAATGTGTGAAATTTAGAACACAGCTTCAAAAATCAGAACAGGTTTCATTTGCTCAAATGAGTCACATGTACGTGGAGGGTATTTCCTTCTTTCATTGCAAGGAAAGGAAAAAAAACAAGGTGTCTGAATACGTGACGTTGGATGTTCTGAGCCTGAAGTCACTTGTGAACTTGGAGAAGCGTTCTCTGTATTGCACTAAAAACATAAGTTAGTCTCCATTTTTTCCATGGCATTATCAACAAAAAGACTTGTTAATTAGAAAAACATGCAGAGGGCTTTAAAACTCCATAGTTAGAACTCTGCCCTTCTATTTGCATTTATAGAGCACTTTTCATCCAAGAATCTCAAAGTGCTTTACAAACAGGAAAGAACTAAATCTTACAGTGCTCCCTATATACAGACCAGCTATGCCCATTTTAGAGACTATAAAGGAGGTATGGAGGACTTAATTATGTTGTCTGAAGTCACACTGGAAGTATGTGACAGAATAGAATACAGTTGGGCTCATGCTAAGTACTGTGTTTAATCCTTCCTTCATGCCTTATGCAATAATTCACATGAAATTAAGCAACAATTCACTGGAAAATCCTGATGTAATCATAAATTTGGCCTAGACACGACAAGTCAATTAGTTATTTGCAGCTTTAAATTGTTATGTATTGCTTAATTATATGCTGCCACATATTTTTTTATGTAATCTAAATGGATGTATAAACTGTAATGTGCAATACTGACTCAGGGCACAGTCTTCCAGTGTTAGGATGTTCTATCTCATAATGAATTTTAGGCAGATCCTTTCTGTAAGACAGTAAATCATACACAAAAATGTGTTTATTCTAAATTCTGCTTCTTTCAGGCAATGCTAATCTAAAGTGATTCTAATCTGTGTTCTTCCCAAAGACATGGTTCCTAGCAAGAGCAAGGTTGTAGAGACAAGACGTCACTGCTGCC
The DNA here is from genome assembly GCF_964199755.1 of Larus michahellis. Taxonomy (NCBI): domain Eukaryota; kingdom Metazoa; phylum Chordata; class Aves; order Charadriiformes; family Laridae; genus Larus; species Larus michahellis. The sequence continues at coordinate 40,034,712 of NC_133930.1, read as the reverse complement.
TAACAGAAGCTCAAGCAAAACCCACGTGGACTTGAGGACAGTAACTAGCAGATAACAGTCCACAGCATGGAAACCTCCACGAAGCTGTCAGAGTGAGTGATCTGCGATGCCAAATCTTAATTCTCAGCATTTCAGATGATCCCTGAGATTCAGTCACTATGAGATGTAAAATATCTGCCTGAGGGGCAGAGGAGAAGTTTCTTGCACAGATTCTTACCTAGGTATACAGAATTACTGTGTCTCCATTTCCTCTAATTCACTAGTATGATACTTCATTTACCAGACCAATATGCGCAAAGATTGGTGGAAAGGATCAGAGGACTGAAAAACCACAAAAAAGCACAGGGCACGTAAAAGTGCCTGTCTATCTCTGAAACCACAAGATATGCAAAATATGATCTGAAAAAACAGCCACATCCCATCTAGGCAGAATACAAGCAATTGCACGTAGGAGGTTTCACACATTTGCATTAGCCATATTCAGTAGTATATGTATTACATAATTCGTATAAGGTTGCTGAAAGTTCATACAACATGTAAGCATACGCAAGCTAACACAAAAAATTCTAATAGAGAAGGAGCTAACTGCACCCAGGAAATGATTGTTGAAAGCAAGTAGTGAGCAAGTGAAACAATGGAAGCTTCTAGAAGTTGAAAAAGATAGACTAAAGCATATATAATGTCATATCCTTACATAAGTAAGCTTACCAAAGGCCAGATTTCTTGAATAGTGAAGTCTATAAAGAAATCTTTTTACTGTATTATTTAATATTCTTTGTAAATGCACACCTTGTTAAATAATTTTTTTTATCTGTCATCAGATAGAAGTTGAACCCCATAAATAAAATGTTCACATAATTTCTTTATCTCTTGCTTTCTTTCCTGTTGGCTGTTTATTAATTTAGACAATGAAAATTATTGGGTTGGAAAAAAAATTTATGCATGTAAATTCCATAAATGCCCTGACAATATTAAGAGATGAAACTGTAGCAGGAACAGCCCCAACATTACATTGCCTATATGTGCAAATGCAAGTAGTGATTTTGCAGGTGGGATTGACATGTCCAAAGACTACAGGATGACATGCACCCAAATAGAGACATACAAGATTCCATTTGGAAAAGCACTGGCCAGTGCTGTGGTGAGGAGTGGAAGGGAGGCCAGGAAAAAGAGAGGGCAGGATAAGAGACTAATATATGCTTGTCTCTGTTCTGGTCTGGTACCTTGTCCACTGCAAAAAGAAGTAGGCAGCAGGCACTTTCCTCAGAGGACCAATGGGTAGCAAAGCCTACAGGAGCTCGGGCGGGGAGAAGTGCCCTCAGCGCATTTTTTCCTTAAGAGACAGCCTCTCTCAGCATAGGGAAGATCACACTGCATTGTGCTATCTGTGTTTCTCATCCTCTGGAAGAACATGATTCCATAGAGTTTTTATTGTCCCGGACCTACAAATACCAAGCACAATAAACCATGAAAACTCTTTTATTCGGCAATGCCGTCTCTCACGGTTTAAGTGGATGTTGTGGCAGCAGTTTGAACTACAAACCTTTATGTCTCTCTTTCACTTAGCAAATATTTCAGCAGAAAATGTGTAGGGAAAGCTTCCTAAGTGGAAATCCCATTTAAGCTATTTCAAAGGAGGGCTACTGACAGGAGCTGAGATGTTTAGGTGTAAATTACCTCCAAGATCTGAGGCATGTTTTTCAGCACTATGGATTCACTGTCAGAGAAGTGTCATGCCTACCCTGAGAAAAAAAGAGTACAGGACCACCAACAGGCGAGCAAGTTTCAAGAAGAAAAATGGTGCTGCAAATTCTTGAACCATACCAGTGCAACATCATTAATCACAATGAAAGGACATGGTATTTGACAGCACCATGAAGCTGTCATTAGTGTCTGTTAGCTGTCATTAGTGTCTGTTAGCTGTCATTCTGATCAATAGGGTGGGGAGAAGGAGAAATTTTTGAATCTTTTGTTGAGTACAAGTTTGTACACTTCAATTACTTTTGTAAAAACTGCTAATCTATGAAAATCCTGATTAGACTACCCAGGAGAAGTCCATGCAATATTTCTAGGGCCATGAGTTGTATCCATGTCTGTCTTTTGAATCAACTAGATTTGACTAAAGACAATGACAATGTTTCTGGTACTGGCCTAGTTTAACCAACATTAAATTAGCAATCTAGGACAGAGAGCTGATGAAAGACAGACAAAAATGATATGAATCACCACTATGCACTGTAATACCCGCCACATGCAGAAGACCAACAGCTTTCAGAACACCCACACATTTATTAAAGAAAAAACTCTAAACACGCTGTACTACTTTTATAGAAACAACTTGCTCTGAAGAATTAAGGAGATACCATCTCTGTACAGACATTATTAAGGCTGTATCATTAATCTTTCCATAGTTTCATCAATTGTGAGGTTAATGACTAAGGTCAAAAATGGGATTTCCCTTAGCAGAGAACATACTTACTCTTCCTTTCACAAGCCCCTGCATTTCTTGCTATTTCATATTTCATGACATGAGCTTTCTGAACTGATTGCACCACTTTTTACTTTCTGCTAGAGTTCTTCAAGATACGTTGATTTCTATGAACCCGTGTCCCTAGAAGTAACAAGGGTTCAACAAAAATCTACTGTTCCTTCTCACATCCTTTGTGTATCTGTAACTACTCAAAATTGAAGGTGTCATGTTGTGCGTATGTTGACACCCTGAAAGAGCTTCTGAACAAGAGCAGGTTTTTGGTTTTGTTTGAAGAACTGGCTGGAGATGGATTTTTTTTGTTGTTTTTGTTTTAAGTTCTTCTTAGAGCAGAAGCTAGTCAGCAAGGCAGAAATACATCTTAGAAGAGAAAGAAACTCAGCAGATGAATTGGCATTTTTTAGAAAACAAAGAAACAGGTGGAACAGTAAGTAGAGAGGTTATTTTCAGAAGGTAAGTCATGTATTAGGTTTATATCTGTGAGGGACTTTCATATGTAAATTCCTTAGTGCTTTAAGAAATAATTTGAAAAAGGAATTCAAAAGAAATGTGATGCATTTGTGCAACATATTTGATAAATGAAAAGCCGATATAGATAACTATGTCAGGTGGTGCTTAACCCATCCTAGCTGCACAGTTTGAAGTGGGGAAGCTATCTTCCAGCATTGTCCTATAGTATTTCAAACAGCAGAGAAGAGAATAATAGGAAAAAATACCTTCACAACTGTGTATTATTAGCCAATACTTCTGCACTCACTCTGTTGTGAGAGATAACCTCTCTAAAGAAGTATGTATTTTATGGTCTTTACCTACTGTTGCTTTGCCTTTGTCCCGGAGTTGGAGTTTCTCTGCCTATACTTGTGCTGGCACTTTGCAGCTGCTCTTCAAAATACCTAAAAGTAATTCTAGTTCTTTCCTCTAAGAGTCTATGTAAAAGGCATACATCCAGCTGCATCTGTGAAATGTTTGCACGCTTCGGGCATGTTAATACACCCAAAGGTTGGAAACTCGATCCATAATGGGCTAATAATTACTGCAATAAAATTTGGCATAAAGTGAAGCACACTTGGAGTACCTTCCCTGAGCAACAAGGAATTCACGCAAGATGGTAACATCAGTGTGTGTTTCACTGTAATTGTTAGTTCAAATTATTTCAGGCCAGAATTTGCTTCCATTTTCTTTAGTTCAAAGTCAGTAAAAAAAGCTCCATATGGAAGACAGAGATGTGTAGATGAAATTATGTTCTTAAGCTATCATTGTACAAGACTGAAAAAACCCTCCAGCGTAGGAACCTTCTAAAATTATGTTACATCCCATATTTTTAACAAGCAATTATAAAAATGTGTAGTAACAAAAAGAGAAAAAAAAAGTCTTTTGTGTAGTTATAAAAGTGTTGGTTATTCTATTACTCCATATTGAAACTAAAACATTTTTGTAAGAATTTTTATTCCACGTTTGGTTACTGTTTCTTAATCTACCTTATAATACATTCTGCACATATTGGATAGAAAAACAGAAAAGAAAAAAAAAGATATTAAACTGAAGAACTGCTAGGAAAAATATGAAGGAACTGTGCAACATGACACTATAAAGCTGTAACCATTCATTGTCCCTTAACCATGGACAGGAATTTCTGTACTACAACATTGAAGAACCTCACATGATATTGGGTTTTGTTCTGAGTTACATGACAAAAAATATGAATGAGTTCATTTGATTTTGATAGTAAATTCAATGCCAGGTCACTTCTTCCTGATTTACTACAGTAGGATTTCTGTTTCCTACTTTGAGTATGAGAGTCTTACTCCAACAAACAAAATCACCATGTGTCTTGATAAAATACTGTTACTCTTTTCATGTTATGGCATGAAGTTGAGCCCTTCATAGCTAAATTAGATATTGCATATAAATCCATATGCATAATAGAATTTGGAGAATTTAAATTTAATAATAATCTTTCTATTCTTCTATTGTTATTTTTCCCTTTAAACTTACTGCAAGCTCTAAGCTTTTTGTGGAAAGATATGAAGACAATCTCTGACTCAAAAGGAGCAGCAGTCTAAACAAAAATGTGAGATATGATGCAGTGAAAAGGATGTGTGGTACAACAATGAAAACAAACACACATTTTTATTCTAGACTCTTTCAGCACTTTATAGCAGTCCAAAACCTTTGTCCTCAAAATTTTCAGTTCTGTGTTTAGTTCAGTTCTTGTTTCAAACAGATTTACCTTTTCAAGGTAAATGAGGTTTGACAGGTCTTTAGGAGGACTGGATTTTAGCAGACAAGCTGGATAAGAGAATAGCGATACTGTTATTATTGCTCTCAAAATCAGACTATGAGCAAGGCAGTAACACAGGCGAAAGCCATGTCCCTGTACTCAGTTTGAAAAGCTGGCTTCACAATTTCTCAACATTTCTCGCTAGGCTGTAGTGTAACAGAAGCATGTTGCTGTTATCTCTTACGGGGATAACTGGTTTACACACAATACAAACAGAAAGCAATTGACTGCATCTACTGTACACTGTTTGGCTTGTCACTGAAGGTGTCTGGAGGGGGAACAGGCTTGCCTGGCTTTAAATGCCAAGTACCAGTAGTAAAACACCCTCAGACAGGTTGTGTTTTTCAGAAGTCAATTGATAATATAGTACTGGAAGAAGAATCTGGGAGAGAATATTTATGGCCTGATATTCAAGCGTTTGAGATCAGTGAATCTTATGGCACACACAACATCAAATTTGCTTTGCACAAGAGTAGTCAAGGGTAAATTAAGTTCTGGTAAACAAAGGATCAACAGGCTTGGGTTAATTCTTATGGCTCCTTAGTATGATTATGCTTTTACGACTCACTGTGCAAAATGATGCACTCTGTAGGAATAATCTAAAATTGGCATACGCAACTGGATTGCTCCCAAAAGAGTGGAGGTTCTGATTAGTAAAAGCAATCAGTGTTTACAGAATTGATGTATTTCAATTAAAGTTGAAGTCATTTTTACTTATCTCTGATAGACTGTGGAGATCTCCAATGGAAAATCCACATTAAAGACATTTTTAAAGAGGCATCTCTTTAAATCTTTTCAATAATGTTTATGTAAAATCTGTTCATTATATCTGTAATTATGGGATAATGTATCTTTATTCAATACATAATAATTAGTCTCTTCTTTGTAAAGTATACCTTTCAAAAATCTTACAGTAAATACAAACCTGCAAGTATTAGCACAGTGCATAAATTCTAGAATTGATGGGTACTTTACTTCAGTAAACTAAAAAATTATCTATTCTCATGGTTCATAAGAAAACCTTTAACAATAAAGGCTTTAACCAATAAGTTGAGATCACCTCCAGGAGTTTTTGAGGCTAGTGTTAAGTCATAAGGGAGTGACAAGTCAGAAATAAGCAATGGTGTCTTACTGAAATAGTAATTTTGTAAAAGCAGAAAGGCCATGGGAATTGAAAAGAATGGAAGACAATCATCAAGAAAACTGTTTCTGTTAAAAAATCAGAGGAATGCACAAAGATTAAATCAGCTAAATATGGACTGAGAAACATAAGGATATTTTACCTAGATGTTTAAAAAAAGAGCAAGGATATAGTGGTCAACAAAACAAGTATTGACAGGTGCAAGAAGTAATAAATGAATAAATTTAAGTGACTAAAAGATGAAATGGATAGAAATGAACAAAAATGAGAAGATAGAAGGGGCATACAGGTGGTAAGGAAAGACAAAGGTCAAATGGTGAAGCCCACAAGAACACAATGAATGATAAGGATGTTTTATTTTCAAATACATCAGAAGCAGAAGAACCCCCAAACCAATATTGTTTTAATTGTCCAGAAATAATAGAATAATTAATAGCAGTGTATAGTAAATGGCTATTTCACTGGATGTTCCTTTTTGGGGGAAAAAAAAAACCCAAACAAAACCCCAAAAAAACTAAAGGAAGTTTTCAGAGCATCCAAAGATGATAAATCACCTTCCTATTTATAGCTATTTTAAATAGCAAGCTTAAATCAGAAAATTTGGAAGCACCAAAGACTTTTTACAAGAGCTGGAAAGGGAACACGTTATACTGTACTGTTGATTTTAGCAAGTCTTTCAACACTGGAGAAGTTCCAGAAGATCGAAAGAAAACCCACACAGTGTCAATGTTTTGAAAGGGTGAGCAGTATTGCCCTAATAATTTAATCTATTTGCCAAGTTTTTATCTAGTGTAAAACAGCTGATACAGGATTTCAACTAATTTAACTAGTAGCATATTTAATGGTGGATAACATAAGCTGCTGGAAATGAGAGCTTGCCAAAGTGCTGCAGTATTTTTTTCTGGCCACCACTTTGGTTGAAAGTAGTATAGACAAGATTCTACAAGACACATAGTGTGATACTGCACATTAAAAAAATTAAAAAATATTTATATTTAAGAGATTAAAAATATACATAACATACAGATTTAAAATTACACGGTATAAAAATGTAAGCATATATAAGAAATCAGATATATACTTAGAAACAGAAAATGACTGATATATGTATATATATATATGCTTATAGTGCATACAAGAAATGAGCCTTGTTTCTAGTCAGGCCTTCTACAATTTGTTTCTCGGCCTTAGTATAACCTAAGGCTTTTATCAGAGACGTGGAAGAAAACACAAGCACCTCCTGATGAATGCTGCACTTGGAAAAACTTTGGAGAAAGTGATGATGAGGGCTGGTCTGGACTGAGTACTACACCAATACAGTCAGTGGTAAATGGTGCAATAAAGAGCCCATAAGCACCCTGCTATCTGTCCTTGGACCACCGATTCTGAGAAGGAGAAGCAGCAGCTCTGAAAGCAGGTTGGGCATCACACAACGATGAACACATTACAAGTCTCAGTCAGGCTTAACGTGTAAAGAATGGGGAACTGAGCTGGCACTCACAGATACACTTTTTCCTGGTACTGTTACTCCCTGACTGGTATGTCCAGTTTGGGTGCTCAAAGCTCACAAAATGGGAGAGGGTTTATAAGAAAACATGCCTTACACAGAATGATGCAAGAAGCTTACCTTCATTTATCAAAAGGGATTAACTGGTCAGTCCACACGGGTAGAAAGATGTCAGACAACTAGAGTGCTCTTCATACTAGCAATAAAATCTGTGACACAACCAAATGCCTAGAAATCAAAGCTAGAGGAGCTCAGAGAGCAATCAAGGGAATTTTTTTAATGGCAATGGGTAATTGAAACCATTTGCTCTAAATTTAAGTGGATTTTCTATCACTGGAAACTTTGAAAGCAAGATTGATTGTATTTATAAAAATTATTGTTGAGTTGACAGCAACTGCTGGATTTGAAGGACTCGGGGAAGTCCTACACGCTTGGCTCAGCAAGAGGCCAAGTTGGGGAACAGTGATTGCCCCTGCTCACCTTATATTGTATTAGTTTCACTTAAACATGAAGAAGTCAGTGGAGGTCTTTTAAAGGACAGTAGAGGGAATTTAATCACACAAGTGAGGACTGCTAGGAGACAGAGTAATTTCTTTTCTTTATTATTATTTATCAGGGAGAATAAGAAGCATGCCAGGAAGAGAGATAAGGTTTCAGTGGAGAGAAGCAAGTTAAGAACAGAAAAATTACTGGAACGAAGAAGTACCTCAGAACAAGTTTAAAACAAAAATTAGATCATCTGTAAATAAGGAAGAATCCAAGAAGGGATGGCCAGCATCCCAGAATCCTGAAAGACAGTATTAAAAAAACATAGCTGCAAGAATTTTTAACTCCTCACTGACACCAAGAGAGGTATCTGCTATGGACCAGAAAGAAGGTAATGTTAGATGGGTGCTTAAGAAAACATTGCAGGAGGGGAAACTTAAATCCCTAAATTTTATGATCAGGAAGAAATTAAGATCTGTAAATTGCACACTAGAATAAATAAGCAGGAGAGACGACAGTATTAGCAAACCTGATTAATCCTAGTACAAGGGTTTAGAAGGTTAAAAGGAGTAGTATATTGAGTACTAGAAAGCATATTGAATGCACTCAATTTGAAAAAGCAGATACAGTGTTCAAATACTAATGGTATCAATAGATTATCAAACAGAATTAAAATAATTTGTTGGTTTCCAGCCAAAATGAGAACATAATGGAAAATGGATGCTGGCTGTTTTGGATGGAGATGAGTAACAACACAGGAAAGATGAGCTTAATCTTGCTTACAATTTATCAGCTAGTTGAAGTAGGCAGCAATATGTGTAATAATTGAATATCAATGAACGTAAAAGAGGAATGATGCTGGATTAAAATAAACCTGAGAAAATAGAGAGGTATGTAGGAAAACTGCTATTATCATTTGTATAAAATGTGAAAACTATTGATAACTGGTTTAAAAACAAAAGAAGGATTCATTCTCAGGCTTACTGATGGGCTACAAGATACTGTTGATGAAAGAAATCAGTTCCAGTGGCAGTGGCAATAGTATCTTTGAAAGCATCACTCAGAGATGGCAGCAACTAGGTGAGTGGAAAAACCTGCTATGAACTGGGTATACCTGCACTGCATTAGGCTGCAACACGTAGAGATACCCATGCTGGTTTCAAAGAGCAGTATGGTGACTCCAACCAAGTAACACACTGGGGCTAAATGCCCACATAGTTTTTTTTCCTAAAGTAACCCATTAATTAGTATAAATAAGCTCTTTTTCTCTCCCTCCCCCCAAAGTCACTACACAAAACACAAACCCATATACATTTAAAAAAAATATAAAAACCGTACTATTTTCCTGTCATAAGATTCACCGCTGCTGTACGTTGTAGCTAGTGTGGATGCACATTCTTCCAGATACCATGGCTTCTTCCCACTTTCAGCTGTGCTGCTTATGGAGATAGTGTAGATGCTATTGGTGTAGCCATCGCAGGAGCAGTGGTCTCGACTTCTTCCACCATTTCCAGATGCCCAAACAAAGACTGAACCTAAGCCTCTTCTTCCCTGTTTGGAAACAGCACAAAAGATTTGATTAATAATTCTCCTTTTCCCCCTCACGTGCTTAACAAACAGGTCTTTTCCCCCCAAAAGACATCTGATGAGAGAAAGACAATAAAAGAAAACTAGCTCACTGAGAAGAATCTGAAATGAAAACAGGATTTAGCAGAGTTCAGAATCAGACAACAGAAAAATTCAGAAAATGAATGGTATGAACACAGCTTTAGAAACAACTTTTATACAGTGTCTGTTGCTCTGCATCTATGCTATACTGCTGTACCAAGAAAGAGGTGTTGAAGACTCCAAGGAAGCATTAAAACATCATACTGGGTTGGAAAAGGAAAAGAAATACCACACTGGAAACTAAAAACCTTTGTAACACATGATACCTTTCACTTATTAGGGCGTTCTCAGCTGTTTCTTGGATTGCCTGGTGGCACTAGATGTTGTTTGGGTAGCATTATACTCTGTGAACCAGAGAATCTTTGTTTCACAGACACTATCAACCCCAGAAATACAGAACACCTGAGGTGGGAAGGGACCTCAGGTCATCCAGTCCAACCCAGTTAGTCCATTATGAATACTAAATACAGAACATAATGTATAAACAAAAATGGGCAAATAGATTCTTATAAATCTATTCTAATGAAGCACTAAAGCATTAGTTCAGCACGATATTTTAAATATATGACTAGCTGGGCAAGTTACTTTGGCACATTCATAATTTCAAATGAGGACTTAAAATAGGTAACCTCACCTTGACATTTTCTTAACATACCGAAGTTACATAGTATCCAAATGAATCAAAACATTTTTGGTGGTTCTAAATAAGTGCCTCTTAAATAGGCATTGATATGAAAAGTGAAGATGATCAGCAACCTGTACTGCTGATATGTGGGAATTAAGAATTACCGATATATGAGTAATCGGGCTTTTCCTTACTTATATTTACATATTTCATGCCCGTGAATGAAATTCAGATTCATGCAACTTTATGACCTCCATTAATTATCAGCACTCACTATGTGGAAGCACTGTACCATTCAGATAAGAAAGGTTCACTGAAGCACTAAACTTACCTTTGATTAAGCTAAACTGCGTTACCTTTTCTTACATGACACTCAAAGGATAGATCATCCCTCTCAGTTACAATTATGCTAACAGTCTCATTTATACTTCATTTGCTTGCAAGTCATCATGTAGTATCTATCTGGTTTTTGGGTAGGCCCACCCCTGTGTATGATAAATTAATGTTACAAGGCATAAAACACTACTTTCTGTGCGTGAATTAATTGCTTGGCCATGGGAGGAGTTTGTTTGTTTCTTTGGGGTTTTTCTTTCCAACCAGAGTACAACTGTGTACCACAGAAAACATAAAGATAGCTGTTGGACATCTGCCAGGTCAACCTTAAACAATTAGCAATTCAAAGATTCATTTAATCCTGATACTCAGAGGGGTTTTACTAGGGCTTTTCGTGCTGAGCATAACTGTAAGACAAAAAACCCTCACAGTTCACAATCCAGGCTTCAGTTCCCAAACACTGATGAATTTCATTTAGTGAGTTTAATAAAACTATACTACCTGGAGAGACTCTTCTCTCCAGCAAAATAAGTTAAATATCAAATTCTCCTGGCTAGTGTTTACATAAGGTTATGTCTCTAAAACGCAACTTCTCATTAAAAAAACATTTCAAGCAGAGAAAAAAATCCCAGGGTGCCAAGTTAAATGTATTATGAAATCCACATTCTCCAGACAAGATCAGTCTGACCAGCCAGGAAGTGTAACTATTTCAACTTCTTTCCCCTCTTTTTGTCAATTTTAGCTACTACGCTAACAAAAAGATGCAAAGTAGTGACGTTTTTTGTTGTTTTAAAACCAATCTTTATAAAGTGTTTTAGCTCTTCCCCACATTATGAACTCCCCCCAAATTAAAACCCCCTTTCCGCTTGGGGTTCTTGTTCTGCCTGCTTTTCTCAGCCAGCAGGGTCTGATCCAGAGCCTCCCAAAGCCAGTGGGATGTGTTTTGCAACTTCATGGGGCTGGAACAGGCTTAGGAACCACTTCTCTTTCATTCTATGATCTGGTTATCTGCCTTTGCATATTTTTACTTCTTACCCGTCCATTCCATGACAGGCTGAGAGAGTTGGGGTTGTTCAGCCTGGAGAAGAGAAGGCTCCAGGGAGACCTTACAGCAGCCTTCCAGTACCTGGGCCTGCAGGAAGGATGGGGAGGGACTCTTGATCAGGCAGGGTTATGACAGGACACGGGGTAACGGCCTCCAGTTGAGAGAGGGTAGATTTATATTGGATATCAGGAAAAAATTCTTTACTGTGAGGGTGGTGAGGCAGTGGAACAGGTTGCCCAGGGATGTTGTGGATGCCCCATCCCTGGAGGTGTTCAAGGCCAGGCTGGATGGGGCTTTGAGCAGCCTGGTCTAGTGGGAGGTGTCCCTGCCCAGGGCAGGGGGGTTGGAACTAGGTGATCTTTAAGGTCCCTTCTACCCCAAACCATTCTATGATTCTGTGATTCTGGAAACATCTGATGAGAGAGATGAAGGGTAAACGGAAAGCTTATTTCAGGCATATTCACTGATTTATTACCTCAGCAGGTCAGGAAGCCAGAAATTAGGGCCCTCTGCATGTTTGTGGGGAATGGGAGGGAGGGTTAAGCTAAAGTTATGCTGTTTCTCTACTTTTTTATGTGCTCCTGCTTGATTTTTACTGGTTTTGCTTTGGTTTCATCCCATCACCTCTTGCAATTAGATCATGTTTCCCAGCAGCATTCTATTATTTGCTTTCATCTTCTGTCTCCTCAATGGTCATTTTTGGCTTATCTGTCAATTCTGACATCTGTTTCAGCATCTCATACAGACTCCTGTCTGGTCCTACATTGCCCTTAAAAAACAACTTCTCTCTCCTACATAGACACACATCCCAACAATGTTAATATATGCATAGGCAGCTAGAATACAGAGAAAAAAGCATATCATACAGACACACTTCTACCTCCAGAACATGTCAAAATATTCCATCAAAACTGTTTTTTAATGAATTTTTACAAGTATCTGCTGTCTGGAGAATTTTCTTCTTCACTTGTATTCCTGAAAGCACAGTATTATGTAACTACATTTGGCCAAATCGATACCTCATGGGAAATTTGGAGTAACCCACCAATACAACCAAGAGAGAAGAAATGAAAATTCAGAGTAATCAAACCACAGATTCAAGGAGGAGAAAAATGGAATCAAACTATTTTAATATTTTGTCTAAAAGTTTACTTTCCACTTTTTAAAAAACAGTTTTGTAAAAAAAATTCACAAAAACATATGCATACAGGAAAATATCCTACCAATAACATTCCATCTGTCATTTTTGTGCTGTCATCATCAGCTGGTTTTGCCTGCAAACAGCAGTATAACATGATTTGTCCCACGCATGCAAAGAAAACCTTTTCCCAGCAGGGTAGGACTGTACTTTGTGTAAATTTTGCAGGAGTAACCCTTGAATTATTAGCTTCTCTACACAGAGAATGTGTCTATATTTCTTTAGATGCATACTTATGCTGCTGTACTCATAATGAAAAATGAGCTGCAAAACCAGATATGTAAATACATTTTTGGGCACAAAATGTAGTCCTGATTAAAACATGCCAATGGATGCCAAAAATTCTGCAATGCTGTATATAAAAATAATAAACATCAATTTAGATTTTAATAGCAATGACGGGGCTTTAAAAATAACAGCCATTTGCACCCAAAATTACCTTTCCATGCTAAGTTTTTTGTAAACAAATAATACGAAAGATTTCTTCAAAATTAATGTCTCCTGTAAATATATAAAGTATCAACACATCTTTGTTACTGCAATACAAAAATAAGTACCAGGTGCATTGACTAATGTAGAAGAGTATTTTCTAATACATACAAAGAAAGAATAACCATTCCTCTATCACACTGCAATATTGCACATTTAACAACTCAGCATTTCACAGAAAACAACAGCACTACCTTCAGTCTAGAAAACATGCTAAAGATCTTGTTCCTAGAAGCTACCTGGCAAAGCAAATGGCAGCCTTAAAAAAATAAATAAAATAAGCAAACCCCCAAACTAAATTCAACCTGCCTAAAATAATGTGTCAAGTAAATAAGTTCTGGTTTACACTTACTGCCTATTGTTAAACTACCATTTGGTTTCCTCTTTCTCCCCGTTTCCAAACACCCCACTTTAATTCAATAGACCCACTCATGCTCAGGAAATTATAAACTTGCAAGTAACTATACCAAACAAGTAATTAGAGCAACAGCATCAGCTGTCCTACTGTATGTGAATGCTATTCCCAATTGGTCTTCTTTAAATACATGAAGTTAAATAACATTTGGACCCTGTTACAACGTTAAGATAAACACACATGTAAGGCACTCTGTAGCTTTTACTGTTTGTCTAAATCTATCATCTGTCATCTGCCAGATGCCCAAGGGTGTCAAGATGAAAAGTCAAGCCTTGAGCTGCCAAAGAAGCCACGTGTCATTTATTAATCAAAAGCAAAGGTGCATTTACAAACCACATTGTACAACTTGAGCAAAACTTAGAAAAGTTAGTGAATTATAGCAGAGGCATAGACCACGGTGGAATGGGTGCACAGCAAAGTACACTCAGTGCTTGTCCCATGATGTTAAAAATGCACTACCTCTCCCTCTAGGCACAGTGTTATTTCTGCTCTTCTATTTGCAATGATAGCTATGGACTCCCTCCTTACAAACTCTGCAAGGTGTCCACCACTGCAATTTTGCTTGTCAGTGCACATATCAGACGATTATGAAATGTTCTCCTTCTGTTTTGTCTACTTTATTGAACTAAATAAAATGTCAGATAACTAAGAAAAAATAATCAAGTGTTCTGTTATGGAAAAGAAAAAGTCTTTCACTGACAACTAAGACTTGCTATTGACCTAGTCACAGTCCGATTTTCTGGGCAAAGCCAGTGTGCTCAGCAGACAGCTGACCTTGAATGAAACAGACTCAGGTCATTGACAAAAATCCCTCAAGGCAGAAATTGCACCTGTAAAAGCATGGCACAAGAATCTTGGGGCATTCCCACTTTTTTTCTGCTAGTGCCTCCTTTCCCTTGGTCAGCAAGTTGCAAGCAGGCAAAGTGATACGAAAGCTCTTTTTTTTTTCCAGTTCAACAGCACGGAAGGGTTAGTCTGCCAAGAATCGGAGCCAGTATGAACATGTTCGTAATGACATCTGCAGAATTTCCTAACACTATTAAAAGAACATCCCCCGCTCCAAGTGCGTGCGTTTGTGTATGTGTGTGTGTATACATATAAACCACATCTTTATGAGTGAATGCCTTAGTGGTACTGGCAGGAACCATTACAAGGTAGAGGTCTTCACACACTCATCTAAGGAAAACCAGAAGCCCCGCATACTTTCAAGTTGCTTCCAGCACACTTCCATCTAATAAAAACAGTTTCCATCTATGAGGTGTAGTTTGAGCCAGTGGAGCAAGATTTATTCACATTATTTCACAAAGTTTAGACTGGACATTCATTCACTGCTTATACAAGTCAAGCTGCCTTAATCCAGCCTGTGAATCCTGATGTTTTCCTGCCCAGGAATCAAACACCCCAATAACCCTCCCTGCCTATGGGGTGAGTCGCTCTTTCTATAGAAGTCATCAAATTTACCAAGATGAAGGAGCAGGAAAGGCAGAGGACAGAACCACTGACCTGGAGTAGTTAGAGGTACAGGGATTGTAGCCAGGGAGAGGTAATTTGGCAGCAATATGCTAGAAATCCCACACCCATGAACAGAAAACAAATCACGAAAACATAAAGTGGAGAGAGAAGGAGGGACGCTCTATCCACACCTAGAGCCTAAACATTTAATTTCCTCTATTCTCCCTGATACTGTTCTAAAATTACTTAATGTTTCCAAGAACAAAACTACTGCTGGGAAGTGAAATTGATCCTGATGTGGAAGCTGGGAAAAGGAGCCCATGGTATGACCTTTTCCTTAAAAACTAACTCCTAAAGAGGAAATGTTCATAACCGAATGTGCAGAACAAAGGTCAGTACTCTGCAGACCTAAAAAACCCCTACTATTCAGGCATGATTTTGAGTGCAGCACAGTGCAACCACTGTAGGGCCAGGCACCAAGGATCACAGCATCCTGAGAGACGCACCTGAGAGAGGCAGCACCTCCTTGCTTCCAGCTTCCACCGATTTCTGCGCTCCCTGGGAGCTGGACGCTGCTGCCCCGTGCAGAGGCACAGTGCTGCTAATCTGCTGACTGGCAGCATTTTGCTTTGGAGAAGCAGCATCTCTCAGCTCCTGCTGAGTTTCTACCAGTCCACTTAACCTCTAATCTGGGAATGAAAAACAGTCTGGCACACCAGCCTTAAAGGACTCTTCTGTAGACTGCACAACAGTCTCACTTGAAAGCAGGCATCTCTCCAAAACAGATAATGGTAAGCTGAGAGTCCAAGCCAGCAATTCTGAAGCGCTATCATGAGACAGCCAAACAGATTATTTTTTATTAAAACAGCCTCCTTGGGTATTAAAAGCAAAAATTCATGAACAAATGGAGAAATTTCTAAGGCCATTAATTCTGTTGAGGTATCCACGCTGTCAGAAAAATTCACATTTATGCATCAATTCATTAAAGATGTGCACCTATGATATCTATGAAGAAATGAGTAACAAGCCTAACAGGTGTACATAAATAAAGATCCGTGTTTAAGGGAATGCCTAAAAACTGAGTCCTGGCTTTTTATATTAGCAGTGATTTTTTTAGTCTTTGGAAAACTAGCAGGTCAAGAAAATATTTTCTAGTGCTGGAACAGGCATATGCACAATACATATACAATATACATATACTTACAAAATGCAACTATTACCTTACATTGTTGAAAGGGTAAGTTGTTGCTAATAAAGTTAAGCTTTTTGTCTACTTCTGAACCAGTTTTTTAACTAAGAACAGGAAAGACAAAATAATCACGACAAAAAGAAGTAAAACATGTATTTTATTAGCTCATAGGATATGATACCTCTAAAATACTGAAGCGTGAAAATATTTTAAAGTGCGCATAAGGAAGTAATGTATTGAATAAACACAAGCACCCATGCATTAACACAATAATTATTGGGATATATCAGTGGAACATTTCAACATGCATCCTTGCATGTGGTGTATTTTTTATTTTACTCTTCACTAGAACAACAGCTTAAACAGCTCCAAGATATTCCCCACAGAGCTATAATTAGTGCTTAAAGTGCAACCAAAAGAAGTGTTGGCTGAAACCTGAAATCTGAACCTGTGGAATGCTGGAATGAGTTTCTCATTTTCCTAAACAAAATAGAGCCAGCTACAGAGCTGCATGAATCACAGTTCTGGTTCAGGCTATCCATATTATCATTTCTATTGTTGTTGCTGGTATGGTTACTGGGATAAAACAGGCTGTATATTGTAAACACCTGTGATAAAACAACAGCTGAGTTTTCCAAAATTTCTGTTGCAAAAGAGTCTCTAGTTAGTGATAGGTGAAATTGCCTCTGCACGCAAAGCCAAAGTAAACAGGCAGTGCACAAGAAAGATATCTGTATTAGGATGGACTTCACACACACACACACCCCCCGCCCATCCTATGGAGCGTGTTCAGGCAGTTCCCAACGCCTCCATACTGCTGTCTGATTAAACACTAGAGAGGAGCCCACGGCCACCACATCCACACAGCTGTTGTTTCACTACTTATGTCAGACCCTTCCTCATGGAAAACTCCAGGTTTTGAGATGTCTGTCAAAATTCTGAGGTTCAACAAAGAATGTCAAATTTTCTGCAAATGTAGCTCTTTTCAGTAGATGAGCAGGAAAACGAGGCTGCTCTGCTTTTATCTCTGCAGGCTGAGGACGGAAGTGATCGCTTTGTGCAGTTTGTCTAGCATAGCATTTGTTTAGGAAGAAATAACACATTTAGGCTGTGTGCAAAATCACTGCCCTCACGGTTTTGTGCCTTAAATGTTTGTTAAATTCTACGCACAGAAAATGCCTGACGCAAATTTACAGAAATTTGCCTTTCAGAAATCTAGTTTTTTCACATAACACACAGAAATACACAGGCTCTGCTGTTGTTGCAGTATATGAGTAAAGTGTCTATGTGATTTGCCCATACAAAGTAACCAGATTCATGTTTCAAAAATGCACACTCCGAAATGTATATACTTAAGTGTATGTAAAGAAACCCACTTGCCAAAGCCGCTTTTCAGTATTGGCTTTCCAAATTAAGATTTACCCCACAACAAGAATGGTGTGGGTTTTTACGTTCAAATGTATCACCTGTTTCAGGCTCGGCACCCAAACCCAGAGGCCACTTTTGACAACAATTCCAAAAGCAGTAACACTGCTCTGGCTTGTTACAACAGTTTCCATGTATGTGTGAGATGGGATGAGGTAACTAAACAGTTTTGGTTTCCAGTACACTTTGTGACATTGTAAGGAAACTGGACGTTTTGAGGTATATTTTCCTGTAACTCTCATTCCAAATTTTCCTGCCTTTTAGGATTTGTATATTCCATTGAATGTAATGTAAGTACATTCCTGGTATATTATTTTCTTTTTCTGACCTTTTTTTTTTCACTACACGTTGACTGTCTGTGAAAAAGCTCACTTTTCACAGAAAGCAAAGGAGAGAAATTTTGAGGTTAGCTTTGTTTATATATTTCCAAAAGAAAATAAAGTGCATAGTATCAATGTTTATCCAGATATCATTGAGCCTAAACTGTATTTCATTTACTGGAAGGCAATAACCCTAATTCCACTTTAGCTGAATCCTGAAAGTTGCTAACTATGTGAAAATGGTAAAGCAAAGAATTATTATTAGCTTAATGACGTGTTAAGGTTGTCACCTAACCTTTTTGCTGGGCAACCTCAGTTTGGAGAAAACTAAATCATATCAAGCATGAACCATATCTGCAAAGCCATTAAGGCATCCTGAGATATATATATATCAGCCAAATGCAAGGTAATAAGACCTAAAATGAAGCTTTTTGGTAAGACATACAGGAGAGTGGACAGACTTTTGGAAAGTGGTGTCTCTAAAAGGGAGTTTAGGGTCATGGAAGATAACCAACTGGCAATAAGCTACTCTAAAATTCAGTCTGCTCCTTTGATTGGTAAGCAGGGTGAAGATGAACACGTGCAAGGAATAGGGAAACAGTACTATGCATGCGTAGAGAAGGCTACAACTTCCATGCCCCATTGTGGTATCCACACTTGACAAAATAATGCCAGGAAACAGAAAGTGTTTCAGAAAGAACTACAGGAATGAACTGTGGTTTGGAAATTCTGACTAACAGAAGGAAACTGAATATAAAAAAACATTACTGTTAAGGCTGTAGAACAGACTTTGAAGGACAGAGTAAGAGGCACCATCATTAATGTAAACAGGTTGAAATGCAACATGCACTCTAGAATTCCAGGTAAATCTGTTAAATTTTTCTCTGATAACTTATTTTATGCAGAGAAATGTATTAAAACCAGTCTGTCTGGTTTCTACAACATATATGATGAGCCCTCCAAGAAATCAGTAATGAAACAAGAACATGAAGGTTCATGTAACAGTGTGGTGCAGGTGGAAATGGTTGCACTGAAGGTGATGTGGGCTGTGCTGGAGGAACATGGGGTTTAAGGAAGTTGCGTGTATTTTAAAGAATAGAACAGAATAAAGTATTTAAACCCAGGTAAACAAAGTTATTAGGCAATTTTGACATACAAAGAAAGAATGTGCTAGTGAATCTAGTAATTACGATCACCTGCCTTCAAGAAAAGGATTCAGGCTGGAGGATGTGGAGAGAAGCACCACTCTGATGAGCAAGGAGATAGACAACCTAGTTTTTAAGTGACTAATGAGCATGTCTTGTTTATCCTATCAAAATGAAGTCTGAGAGGGGACTGTGTTCTATAAATATGTCAGAAACAGAAATGGAAGGAGAAAAGGTATTTAAGCACAATTTTGGCCCAAGAACTGCACATATATAACTGAATAAACCTGGCTGTAACTTAGAAGAAAGTCTCTAACCAACAGATTAGTGATGGCTGTGAAATGGTCTCCCAAAAGAAAGAGAGGGGAAAAATTTTCTAATTCATTCTAAAATAGAAATTGCTAAATGTATTTATAGGACATGATGCCTGTGATAGTAGAGAACTGTACTGGATGACCTACATGGTCATTTCCTGTCTTATGTCCCTATTCCAATTTAATTTACCCACGAGATCACTTGGCCAATTACTTGGTAATTACTTACATGTGGAGATTTCTAACACTATAAGATGGACCATAAATATAGCAGAAGAGGCATTTTACAGTGAAAAGGAAACCAAGAAACTTAGAGGAGTAACAAGCTATACATTTTTTCATAGTGAAGGTTTTTAGTGACTTGCACAGCCATGGACACAACAGGTTTCAGTCAGGACTGGCACATCCCATAAAATGTACAGAAAACAGAAAATAACAGATGGATCAAGAAAACAGGGACATTGATGCAGTAATAATCGGATGAAATTTTGCTGATCTGGATTATGAAGAAGGCCTTTTCTGATGCTAGAACTATGAATATTATTTCAAGCCAATGGTGCTATGTGTCATGATGTCAGAAGGAGGAATTACAGTGTTAATATGCCATGTGATTTTTCCAGTTCTGCTCCGTAGTCAGGACACACCTGAACTACAGAGCCACCCAAAGTTTAACTTGATATGTTGAAGTAACTATAACATCACACGTTCAGATATTACATCACAGATGCAACAGGGATACACAGTATATATGCAAATCCTATAACAGATAAATACCAGGATCTAACATTAGGTTACATCAGCACACTGGAAGTCTTGTCTTCTGAGACCTTCCCCAAGCACAGTGCTAATACTTCTCATTAATCTTCAACAAGTGGGTTTTGGCCAACTAATTAGAAATGTGCAAGAGGTCTTCTACATGCAAAATGTATCTATATATGAACTGAGATATGCATACACACAGATGTGTGTTATTCAGTCTCAAACGGCAGCTGTACAAGGTGAAAAAACACAACATACAGTTTAAAAAATCTGGTCTTAACCTCCATGCACCATAATATTTCAATGTTTAAAATCACAGCTTTTTGGGAAGTTACTTTAACACATTTGACTGGACGTCTTCTTGCAATAACTTCTGTCTGATTTTTGTAGTGCAATTCTCTGGCAAAGCAGAACCGAATAAATCCTCTTTGTGTAGGCAACACATCCTACTCTGATGCAGAGAAGTAATGACAGGACGAATAAATTTCGGAGAAACATCTGTGGTACAACACAGGCAGCAAACCTTCACCTGGACACTTGCAAATTATGAACAATCTTTTCCACTTTTGGAGTGGAAGCATACAGTGATAATCATGATGATGATGATGATTAATAATAATAATATGAATCTTTTCTTTCCCTTGCCTTGCCTTGCCTTCCCTTCCCTCTCTTGCATGTGGGTAGGAGGTTTGTTTAGCGATTGTAAAAGAGCCTTCTGCTCCCAGCAAACACTTTGAACACATGCTCTGCAGCCAAAGTTGGTGAAGCGAGAGAGATGAGAAGGGGCAGTGATGATGGGAGGGAAGGCACCAAGCCGAGTTCTCACAAGAGGTTCAGCCACACAGCATCTGATCATTAATGGCCATCAAACACTTTGGCTTGTGTCCAGCTTGCTAAACAGAATGGTGTCATGGCAATGAGATGAAGGCCCCTGCGCCGACACAGGCAGAAAGCCAAAACTTTCCTTGTAGATTTCCCTGCCTCTCCACCCACTTAGGTTATATTAAGGATGACCTGCCCTGTTGCCGATTTGGACTACCTTATGGGTACTGCAGAACAAACATGAAGCATGCCATTGGCGAGACGTTTGGAGAGGTGAGATAACCAGCTCTTTGAAATCTTGCAATGTAAAATATCAGCGGGGGTCATATATCCAGAAACTTGACTATCGGGTCTTTGCCAAACAGCAGTGAAAGAACAAGTCAGAATATCTGAAATGCATTACTCTCCAAATGATGTTGAGACTGATCCCAGAATAACAGGCTTATTTGTATGAATAGAAATGATCTAGTCTGAATGCTGCATCACAGAGCCATGAATCAGCGAGCGTAAGTCCCTCAAGTGCTTATAGAATTGTGCTTATAGACTGTGTGATACAGACAGTGATCTTAAAATCTAATGGTACTCTGGTTTTATCGTTCTGAATCAAGGAAAGGCTTCTGTGTTCTCCCTTTTGTCCCAGGCTCAGCACAGTCTTATTACATGATTTGGCCACAATCATGTTTTGCAATGCTAAGTCTGTTTTTTCTTGAAAACACAGTGAAATGTGACATTGCATACCTAATCTTTTCTTGAATATGTTACTTTTGGATATACTGCCCTTTGTCTGATTTTTTCAGGCAAGCTCTGTGTGATTCCAATGGAATTATTTTTGAGATGATTAGGTCTACAACTTCTAATACATTGGTATTTAAAACACAAGCTTCTAGAATTTTCCACCCATATGACTGCACTGTTTCCAAGAAAAGGACCTTGTCAACTGGAAGTTTGATATAAAGGGAGCTTTTATATTTGCATAGAAATTGTTTGATAGCAAAGTCTCCAAGGTTTCTCTTTGAACTCAAGTATGCAAATTTAATAGAATTAAACAAAATACCCTAAAGATGACAGAAAATCATGGTACTTCAGACAGGTTTAAAAATTGGTTTCCTCTTCCTTTACCTTGATCCTGGGCAGAATTTTTAAAGCATATTTAACTTGTGGGTTAGACTGTCATTTCATAAACTTAGTTATTACTCAGTATCCTTTCTTTAAATAGATTTGTCTGTTTCAATTCATGGCATGTGCTGTCTCTGTGGGACTCTACGGAAAAACTGTACAGTCATTTATCTCTGTTATTTTCTGCAGGATTTGGAAGGGGTAATCATATTAGCTCAGCAGATTTAAAAATAATAATAGTTCTAAAACACCCTGCATGAGCTGTTAATTGGAATAATATACACTAAAGATAAACCAGGCATTTTTTACATGGATCCCAGTCTCTCAGCAAACTGAATAAGAAACTGTGGCTCCCGCATACATTTAATTTTTACTGCATGAGTATAATAAAAAAGTAGTAACTTAGTTTAATTATACTATAATCAAAGTTATTATTCAGCACCATCTTTGATTTTCCTAATTAAACAAGCTGAGCATAATTTCCTTTTCAGATGCTTTTAGAAAATCTTGACCTTTCCCTTCCCTGTCTCATTTTAAAAAAATAATATCCAGTTGTGTGTGCATATGCACAACAAATGAAGAATATCAATCTTGAACCTTTGTGTAGATCTGAATGAAGGTCTTGCTAAATTTTCCTGTGCCAACATTACTTTAATTTTCATCACAGATGCCATACTAGATGCAATACTCTTGTTCAATTCAATATTTCTAAAAAAGGAAGGTCAAGATCTGTACACAACATAATAAGCATTTTTGTCTGCCTATTATTGTTTGCACAATTACTGTGACTGCTTGGGGAAATCTGTGTTCAGCTGAGTATCTAGTTATTACCTTGGACAATAATCTGATTTTCTTCTCACATTTGCCTCATCTTTTACAGTGATACATCTTATGATAGTGTAAGGAAATATAGAAATAGTACCTTTATCTGAACACAGAAAGGCATGGTTATTAAAAAGAACAAGAGCAGGTTCATCTTCAAGTAATTTTTGGTCTGGAAATTAAGCCTATTAAGGAAGGTGGTAATTGAGACATACATTTACAATCTTTCATTCTATATTACATTTTAAAGAATGAAAATTAGAGATTAACCTTACACATTTTGTATTTCTTATCAGTATGATTTTATGTAAGTTTTAAAGAGAACTTCTATTTCCTTAGTAGAAATGAAAAAGCTTTCGAGCCAGAGCTAGACAAAATTTCCAAATATATGGAAATATTTAGATCTATTCAACTCTGCATGGGCAACTTTGGGCCGAACAAAAAGTTGATAACATTAAATAGAAGCTAAATTGTAAAAATAATAATTTTACTTGCATCAAATATGATTTCTACTATTTCTCAAAAAAATACATCAAACTCTATTTCTGCATTGTTATCAGAAAAAAAGACCACCTCTGAATTTAATTTTACAATTAAATACTCTGTTTCCACTATATACTGGTACTTACTAAAAATATAGAACAATGTACTGGTAAAATTAAATTCATCTGGGTTCTGTAGCATATCCTCTCATATTACAGCTATAATAATAGCAATGGAACAATAATGCTTGTAGGCAAGATCCATGCTTTTGACAAATTCTTCCACATTCTTGATTTATACCGGATTTATCCCCAGTTTGAGATTTCAATGAGGAAATGTCTGAGTTCTTCTGGTACAGAAATTTTGGCTGAACTTTTCATGATTGTCTTACCTACATGAAAAATTACATTTAATCTAACATGTATATATGTTTAAACATAAAACTTACTTTGTTCAAGTTCCCCTGCTTCCTGCAGTTCCATTACGGCCCTAAATACAGCAGAGTTCTATGGGTCCAAACCTATCAGTGACCCTAAATGTGCTTAACTGCTAAGCCCCTGGAATTTCTCACAGGGTAAAGTGTATGCTTTAGTACTTTTTTATGGTAGGCTTCACATATTACATAACGTACAACAAGCAAAAGCGTAAATCTGCAGCTCCACACCAAATGGTCATCGTAAGACCAAGTGAGAGGAAGGCAGTGGTCCATGTCTGCATGGTTAGTAAAGCATTCACAGAACTGGGTTTGAGATGCATGTCTTTAACACCACATAGCATAGGAAGCACACAGTCCCTGTTGTTAGCTTAGTATTTCAGTAATTGCTCTTCATAACTTACCTGCTAGGCAGTTGGGGATGTATTATTATCCACATTTGGGGCAGGGAGGGCAGGGGTGAGAGTAAGAAATTAATGCAATTTTATTGATGAAACCAAAATAAGCCCATGATGCAGCTGTGATTAGATGTGAATTCACACCTCCTAGGCTTGTACTGCTAGGCAATATTTATGGTGATACTGGGTATCAATGTCATGATGTATTTATTTACAACTGACAGTCAAGTACACTGTACGCTGCACCGTGCATACAGATATTGTCAGCTTGACCAAGTTGTCTTGTAACTTTGTCTGTTACCCCTCTGCACCCATTGCCCCTGTTTGCCATTATAACTGCTTTTTATGGTATAATTGAAATTACTACAGTCTCTCAGTGGCAGACACTGTCTTTTACACACAGCACAAATCTTCCAGCTATAGTTTGCTAAAATCAGTTTTGGTATACCTGGTTAAAACATTTATTCACTTCAATAATAGCTGCACTTTCCGATCTTGCTGCACAGGATTACCATGTTCTAGTAACTGTGTTCCAGTTCCACTTTGGTCCAACAGTTTCAGTCTCTTTAAACAAATGTTTTGTATTAATCCCCTCTTCTCTGATCCTAGAGCCGCCCACCACTGAACTAGCAAGTCTCCTGCTGCATTCAAAATAACGCTCAGACCTTCAAGTGCAAAGCTTTAAAATCCTTTACACCAGTCCTATATAGTGGAAAGAGGTGTGAGCGCTGGAAGACGCGAAATTCCCTGATCTATTTAACAGGCAGGAGGGTAAGAAGAATAACTAAAAACTGGCCTCTGACATCAAAAGTTCCTCTAAATACTTGTTTCCTTCTGTGGTCTTATTTGTTTGACAGTAACTTATTAAAGAAAATTGAAAAGGCATTAGATTTTTTTTGTACAGGGGCATTTGGGATTTTGTGTGTTGTATTACTGAAAATCTCTGTGCTATATCACAGAGAAAATGTAATAGCACAGACTTGTAGAGAAATGCATATGTAAGTTATAAATAGGGTGTAAGTTCTCTGAGACCAGACATAAACGCTAAAAGAAACATGGGTGTAGACTTTTTAACCCCCAACTCCCTATTAAAATCATCAAACTTCCATTAAGAAATCAAGCAAAACAAAGCAATGCAAGAAAGGAAGAAAGAAGGAAATGCACTCAAGGCTTTTGCTTTAAAATTTCATTGCAATTCAGATTTGATGACTTGGCACTGTTGTGCAAAGTAGCATTTTTCAGTCTTATTTTTTCTTGCAGAATTACATCATTACCTCAGAGCAGTTTTAAAGGACACTGAGGATGATGTACTCCATCAGAAAATGAACAGAGCTGACACTTCAGGAAGGACTGACCATCAGGTCAATACAGAAGGAAAATGCATTTTTAGCTTTGCGCAAAGGAAGCTTTTCTTCTTTCCTTCAGAATCCCTTCCTCTTGCCCATGATGTGCACTTCCATGTACTGGGCATGTGTACCCTCACACTTGCACACAAAAGCAGACCCAGCACATGCACTTTGATGCCAACCTACCATTCTGATGCCGTTCTCAAAGGCCTGACGTGCCAGAGAAGCAGGTCCATCCACAGTCTTACCGTCGTCATCAGGCCCCCAGCTGGCACTGTAGATGTGGATGTGCTGGGGATTAAGGCTTAGAGACTTTGCTTCTACCATGTCTGTCACGTCTCCGTCCAGCATCCGCACACCTTCAGAATGAAAGATACAATGAATAGGACCAACCAACTCAAAATGCTTCTTTTTTTTTCCCCCACAGATTAAATTATTGTATAGGACATTGGACTGAATGATCACAAGGATTTCTACTGTTGCTGAAAAAAGCCCAAAACCTGTTTGGACATGTGTTTTTCCAATGGAAAAAACCCCTAGGTGAAAAAATACAAAAAGGAAGGAATATTTTGGTCTTTCTTCAAGTTCTAAAAATTATCTACAAGTCATTTTTCCACTGTACAGCCTTCAAACACCAACAACAAACTTTTACACTGAAGAAAACTTAAAACAAGACTTGAACCTTGAAATGTTTCTATGCCTCACTTTAAGATAATGTATGTTTTTCTTTCTCCTTTTATACTGCAGTGAAACTGCAGCACCTACTTTGAGTCGTTCCCAGTCCTAAGTATGTTGACAGATGTAATAAAAGGATCTCTGCTGACAGATAAACATAGGATTATTCCTTTATTGTATGAAGCCACAAAGAAGAAACTGGGGAGAAAGCTCCTGTATACAGACCAATTACCATACATAGTAGCAAGATGATTACAGGAAGTTACTAACAAATATGTAACATTATTCAGCCTGAAACTGCAATATTGTGAACATCCTCTTCTGTGCAGAAGAAGCTTTTGTAAGGTATAATCTGGAATTCTTGTGTTAAAAGAATCCATTCATGTGGGTTTTGACAAGTCAACATGTCAGCCCTTCTAAAGTGAATGGCGTCATGATGTTTTAAGATCACTAGACTGAATAAGGTAGGCTTAAATCTAGAAACTGAGAAAATCTTAAAATTGTTCTTCTGACTAACTGTAAGACATTGACTGAAGTTAATTCTGACTGAGAAAACCACCCATACCAGTTTTAACCTCAACAAGAAAAAGGACCTACATACAGCTAGCGTGACATCTGATCAAAGGGATGTTAAATATTAAATAATAATTAGCATGTAACTGTATGATAGTACAGAGTAATGATTACTTCCACAATTAACAAGTTTGACGCTCTTTCCCCTTTGAAAGGCCACTGCTATTTATAAGCCAAATTTACATATTTTTAATTACAGACACATTTCATTTTGCTCATGAGCTCAGACTGAAGTAACTTGAGTATTTACCAAGACCTTAACTTCCAATTAACAAAAGGCATAGGGGGTGCTTTGTTGATAGAGGGTCTTTTTTTTTTTTCCCTTACTCTAATTGACTCAAAAATGAAAAGTGATCATATTTCTAAGTTCACACAAAAGCTGCCCGTGTTTTGTGAGATAATAAACTTTTACAAACAGTGATCTCACTATGAACTTTACTTTATAAAAAAAACCCATTAAACCAACTCCGGGATTCTCAGGTTTTATTTTTCTTCCTCAGCGTAATCTCAGAAAATTAATGATGGGTGGAAGTAGCGTTCTCAATTTCTTTCAAGCACATTAAAATATATTCCATTCTAAATAAAGACAATAAAAGCTACACTGCTTTTGAAAGAATGAAAATAAAGCTTCCCTTTTATGTTTCTGTTACTGCATAGCAAGCCTAAGTAATACTACATGCACCTGGTGAACAATAACTCCAACTTCTGCCATTGGCACCTAAAGTAATTAACACCAGGTATTTTACTAATGGTGAAGTGGTCGAATTGAAAGCAACACAGACAAGGCTGTGACTTAGGTGCTGCTCTCTTCGGCCAACAACTGACAGACATGCTTCCAGGGTGACTGAACAATAGATGTCTCATTGGCTTATTTAAAACAAAAATAATTCCTTCCTTTTCTTCCTTCCTTTCCTTCCTCCCTTCCTTCTTTCCTCCCTCCCTCCCCCCGCCCCGATGTCTGGAGTAGTTAATTCTGCCAATCACAAAACCTCCAAACGGCATTTGGCATGTGGTGATAGCGCAACAAAAGCTGTCCAAAAGGCAATTAACAGACTGTGTTTGCAGACTGTTCCACCTAAGACTTTAGAGCTCTGTAAACTTTTTCCAATATTTGCAGTTATTGCCAAAATGTAAAGCGGCATTTTAGTCAGAACAATTTTTCAATGAATCATAGGAAACATGCAAAACTGAGCTGAAAGAAAGTTTTCTTTTAAAATGTTTGTTTTTAATCAGCATCTGACTTAAAGAAACAGCTGAACTAATTCCTTGTCAGCTGAAGACAATCTACATCTGTTGTGCCATAATTCAGGGTAACCGTTTTCCCGTCAGGACCTGAGCCCAGCCAAGTAACTAAGCACCCAAATCCCCACAGTTCCACAATCAGTCTGCAACAATAACAACACGCTAACCATCCCTTCCTATAAAAAGGCTCACAAGCTCTGTAGGTGGTAATTTGCTACATGTGATTACCGCAGAGAGTCACATTAAAAAAAAAAAAATTTTCTTTTTTTAAAAAAAAGACAAGCCTTTGGTGCCTTGGCTTGTCCTTTAGTGAAAAGGCCTGTAGCTTAGCTAAGCACAAGCTGCAGGCATAGAGCATTATTTTTTATAAGAAACTTCTCACAACCTGTAAAAGAACTGAAGGTCCAGATTGCAATTTTACTCAGATTTTCTTATCTGTAGATTACCTCGTCACTTTCTAAGGATCTTATTTTTGACCTATTTGTTGTCAGAGGTTCTTAAATGCGTGGAAATGAGACAACGAGTACAAACACATTTTTTAAAAGTGAGCATTACTGGTGGATATCTTGTTAATGACTTCACATCACAAAGATCATTAATTGGATTTGTTCAGTGGCCAGTATTTGATGGAATATTGATGGAAAGGATTTCTTTTCCCCTTTGCTTTGTCTCCTTACTATCCCTTACATGTCCAGAGATGCTTTTTGGTTAGCAGTAAAGAACACCTATCTTCGTGGAGCAAGTTCAACATCACTATCAGCAGGTGCTCCTCTATGTAAGGAGAATGTAATTGCTTTACCTCAACTCTAGTTTCTTCTCTAAGATGGGCCTAGGAGGGTCTTTAAATCCCTGGGAAACAAGCAAGCTCAACACTAGTTCAGCATAATATGATTCAACATTTTTATGCTCTATCTGGCCTGTGGAGAGGGAACACAACCACTACATATTCACATGTGGAGCTTATGGCTCTTCCGAGGGAAGGGAGGGAGGCATGCCAAATAGAGGTCAGCAAGAGCAAAACTCTTAAATATATACGCCTAGTGGAAGAGGAAGCTTAACCTTCCTTCGCAATGCCCTGGTATTCCCTCTGGCCTCTGATTTTCTGCAGATGATCTGCTGAGCCTCCTGAAGTCTTATTTTCAAGTGGCAATGCTTTTAAAAGGTTAATGTAAAGGTATGTTACCTGAAGTGAAGTTTACACACTGTTACTACTTTCCAGCTTTCTTTTAAAAGCAGTGTTAGTGATGGTTCTACAGAACCATGGTGACAAACGGAGTGGATAAAATTTTTATTTCACTTAGAGCAGTGGAACTTCTTGAAGACTGTTATAGTCTTTGTACTAACTAAATAAATAAACAAGAAGGCACACATATCCAGTCTTTACTGTTCACATTAACTGCATTCATACTATGTCCATCTGAATCTGTTCTTACACAATATTTAGAAAAGCCTGTGAGTCAGCTAATATGCTTGGAGGGTTTCTAAAACATTATTATTGCACATTCCTAATGCTTAATAAATAATAACCTATTAAGAAGCCACAGTTACTAATGGAGAACTTTTCAAGGACATGCCCAAGCTGTTGCAGGTTGTGTGACTATCCAACTCACAAACGAAACTTCCCCAGAAGCCATCCTTTATCTCTATCAGTGCACTAACTCTCCTCTCACTCTGGTTTAACAGCGCAATAAATTTTATTTCATAGCTGCTGGTACATGACCAAATGCCACGTCCACATGAGAGAACCTGTTCATCTGACACAAACTCACTCACTTGCCCAGTTCAGATTTTCTAAACCACTCTGACAGGTTGACTTTGTGCAGGCAGGCTCTCTGAAGGGAATTTCCCTGAAGGGAAATTGTTCTTCTGCATCACTCTAACCTTATGCTGGATCCGGTATTGTCTATCCTCTTGAAGCCAGCAGGAAAACAGAAAGCTGACATTTGGATGACGTTGTGTGCTTTGTCTAATTTGAAATGCAGCTGTGCTCACATTTGATTTGGATCAAACTTGTACTGATCCAGTAGAGAACAGATACAGTACTATTAATTGTGGAAACATGGCCTCAACTCTGCCTGCTCATGCTTTTGAACTGTCCTCTGGTGTATATATAGGTAAACATGTTTCTGTTTTTACAGATGGGTCCTATTTTGGGACAGAAAATCCACAATTAACAAGTTTGAGCTATAGGCCTTTCTACTGAAAGCCAATATACCAGTCCCGTGATTACATCAGAAGTACAGGGTAAAACTTCACTTGAAGCATTAAAATCTGTCACAGGCAAGTTACAGCCTAGGAGACATATACATGAAATCCTGACAGTCGTCTTCACAAATTAAGCCAAAGATCTTAATTGAGCAGCCATTGACTAAGAATTCAAAGAAACCACTTGGAACCTCTTGGCTAAGTGAACAAAAAAGTGCAACAGAATCTTGTATTTCAGGCAATAATCTGATCACACAGAGGATCAAAAGATTTTCTCCAACCACAGCCAAACAACACAAAAATATGCTGTATTTTGACAGCGTTTTGTTTGCGATCAATATGCAAGGCAATATTCCTGATGTGTACAGTTACTTCTGATTTGTCAAAGTTCATCACGTAGAGCTCTGAATCTGTGAGAAAACTCACATGTCCTAATTCTGGGTTTTTTGTTTCCATCAAAGGTCTTGCTTTCTATTTTTCTGTGTGTACTGAGAGGCAGTGTTCCAGGGAGCACTGGAGAAGTGTCACCGCAGACAGGCTCCTTCAGTGCTGGTATTTAACGACCACTCTACAACCGAGATTTACTTGCTAACACAGCTAGGTTTGTTATCCATACAAATCTCCTTCTCTTGTTGAGAAAGGTCTCAATGCACCATTTAGCACAAATGGCTCTTTGGTTACTTTTTTTTTTTTGGTGGGAGATTGTTTCACATACCTCCAATCTTGGCATTAAAGGCGATTCCTACTGTGCAGTGCGAGTTGTTTGCCGTGGCTGCCACTTCTCCAGCACAACGGGTTCCATGCCTGCAGTCAGACAAACATTTTTCCAAGTAAGCACAGACTGTTGGGACTAAAGGCTTTGACTTTGCTCATCCTCAGGTGCTAAAAGCACAACTATCCACAATCTCTTGCACTACTTAATCCCTCATAGTTGTTTATACCCATGTTACAGTATTCATCCAAACACATTTTAACATCATTATCACAATCATAGTAAACTCTTCATGGTAGGCTTTCTAGCTACTGGAAACATGCATAGTTTGTAACAGACACAGAACAATGATACATAATCCCACAGCAACAGAATGAAAACTTGGATAACAGTTATCGAATTTGAACCAAATTTTATGTTACAGACAGATTTTTGTCTTGCATTCTCCCACAGCCACTCGTGTTGCTAGTATGTGGATCTCCATACAACCTCCAGCAGGCACAGCATGTACCACACTTTTCCATGAGGGAGATGAGATTGTGCCAATGCCCACACTGCTGTTTAGAGACAAGCCTAAGGCTGGCTATATGCCAGGTATGCTCAAAGCTTCTGTATAGGCATGCCCTGGTCATTCCTTGGGCCAACTCTGCAAGCCTGCTGCCTCCCCGGGAGCAGAAAAAAGCAGCTGAAGTACCCTCCACATCACAGGTATACTCAGTGCCTGGGGGCAGAGCTGGGCTGCAAGGGTACAATCTTAAGAAGCTGCTGAAGGAGAACACAAAACCTGCAGTGGTTGCTCATCCTCTTCTGCACTGTGCAAAAGCCACAGCGGGATGCCTTGCCTAGCCCTGATTCATGCTGTCTACAAGGTGACAGCGGTCATCCATATGGCTACTATGGCAGGAAAGCTGTCCCTGCTTTTTCTCCTTTTTGCCTGCAATATAGGTTTCACTGGGTGTTTTCTACGAGTAAGTTTTGCCCTCATCCTTGTGCAGTTAAGCATCTCCATTGCAGAAATGCGACACAAGCAACAAGGAGCAGACAGGGAACTTTATAGAGCTGCTGTGGAGAGGAGATACAGAGTTTCAGACCAGACAGGAAAAGAGATGGGGAGTTGATGAGATGGAGATTGAAAGATAATGTAAGGCTTGGGTAGCCACAAAGAAGTTTAAAAAGTCAAGGCGAAAAATAGATAACAACATGGCAAGCACTTCAGAGGAGGCTATG
This sequence comes from Larus michahellis, assembly GCF_964199755.1. Taxonomy (NCBI): domain Eukaryota; kingdom Metazoa; phylum Chordata; class Aves; order Charadriiformes; family Laridae; genus Larus; species Larus michahellis. The sequence continues at coordinate 40,002,378 of NC_133930.1, read as the reverse complement.
TGAGGTCAGGAACTCTTCTGCTGGTGGTGGTTGACAGTCTGCTTACATAGACATCTGGAGAACACGAGTGTTTTTGAATTAAAGTTGACACCCATATTACAGACAAGAATCACAGTTCCTTTCTCTTGGTACAGCTTGTTTTGGGTACAGTCACTCCTTATTTCCTTGTTATTAGTGCAACTTTTTTCCGTTAACCTTTTGAAACACTTAGATGAGAAACACTGAGAAAACTTGTTTGGAATGGATTAATGTAAAACAAGAACAACAAATAGAACCATGACAAAAAGAGGGAACAAAAAAATAAGCAACCAGTGCTGACCTGTTAGAATTTCAAAGGAGATCATTCGGTTTATTGGATATGTAAGATATATATAATCTAAGAGAAAAGTGTAATCTTTATTCACAAGTTTTAAAAACATCCTTCTTCATTTTCAAGTATTTTCAAATACTTGAAATATACTGCAACTACTGTTCTAGCTCTGTGTTTGTTTGAAGTAGTGTCTTTTTAAAATGTATTAATATTTATAGGAAAATTCCTGTCTTAAGAATTATTTCAAGACACAAGATTCCCAAACTTCCCTTTTCCTCATTATGATTTTGTTAGGTGCCACATATAAATTTAGATGTGTTACCACTCAAACATGAAAGCACAGATGACTATACTCTAGAAATGTAGAAATAACCGCACGCATCACCTCAGTGCATATAATTTATTAATAAATCACTGCCTGCCTGGTGAAAGGCATGTGGCCGAGCCGCAGCTTCTCAGAGGCAGATTGCATTGGCAAGAAACCCCTCCCAGGTACCAAGTTTGGGAAGCAGTGATGGAAGGAAGGGTTTTTTCAGTAGAGAAAGGGGACAGATAGAAACCACACCTGGTGGAGAGAGGCTGCCTGAAGAAGAATGGAAGAAAGAGCTCAAGCTTCCCCATGGCTGCCAGCGGAGTACAGGGCTACCTGCTACTTTGTTAGCTGCATCCACTGAGGACTGTCAAAAAAGTTAGGTTTCCACCAGATGACCAAGCACAGCCTGGTCACCCCAGGGGCACATAATGTTTGTAGAGGGGAAACAGAGGGGATGCATGGAGGGTGTAGGGGGTCCACAGTGTGACGGCACCTCCCAGCAGTGACCCATAGTAACACGGGATTAACAGCAACAAGAAACTGTAGCCTAAACTCCAGCTGAAGTGGAAGTAGCTGCAGTGGTAGATGTTACTTCCATAAGAAGTAGCTCAGGCTTTAACGGACTGGTATGGAAGTATCATGACACATATTTATTGAATTAAAGCACAAAAAGAAATTTCATGTAAATTTCTCCAAGTAAAAACTATATTCCAGAGAGAATTAGATCTTCAGACAGTTTTACAACATGCAAGTTAAATCAACTTTGCTGAATATTTCATTAGTCCTCATGTATTGGAAAGTCCTTCTTTTTGACATATTTTAAGTCCAGTAATGTTAAAAAATTTATTTTGTAAGCAGATATTTATGTTAGGTCCTTGCTTCTCATCCAAGATTATCGTTAATTGCATTCTACATTTATAATGGAAATGACAAAATTAGAAGTTGTTTTATTAATTTCAAGGTCATATATATAAAATTGCACTTACAATCAGTTTCCCACTGTGTGAATTAATCATATATGCAACTCAATTTGTTTTAATATGTTATCTTTTATGTGTCCTTTAAGTAATATTTCAATTATGCTGTGAAAGGGAAGACTTTCTACAAAATCTACATATAAAAAATTATGTTCTTTCCACACTGCTTTTAATTTTCTCTGTCCTAGATTTTCGCTTGAGGTCTACAGTTTGGAAGAAACTCTGAATTCTGCAGTCAAAATTCGAAAAGCCTTCTGATTAATGATTACACTAATTTCTTAACTACCTTGATAAACAAATATGATGAAACTGATGCCCAAAACGGATCAAATCTGCTTTAAAGCTACAAAAAACTTGGAACTATAGTTTATGCAGGCAGCAAAACAGTAACAAGAGGTGAAACAAGAGGCGCTTTCAAGTTAGCATTTTTTCTGAATGTATATATATCAAAACACAGCAATCTCCTGTCTTTGTGGGATGCCTGCATCACGTACAAGTTGTTTAAAAAGTTGATGCTGTCCTACAAGAAAGCATGACTGCCCTTCTACAAAGGCCTATCTTGATAAACTTTAAGGGTCGATGCTTCATTTCACTGGATCCTTTGCCAGCTTATGTTGCAGGGAAATAAGTTCCCAGGCTATTAAATGGCACTTTGAAGAGACACTCAACTAAAAGGTTTTGCATTTGTCCTTTGTGTGAATGTCGGGGTGATGTGGTATCACAGAATAGAAACATGAAAGAAAGCTTGGTTATGAGACATTTTGCCCATCGACAAATGTGTCTCCTACCTGGAGTCTAATAGAAAGAAAAGGGATGGAAAGAAAAAAATGTTTTTTTGTTGTTGTTTCTTTGTCTTCTAAGGAGAGGCATAAGAAATCGCTATTCAAAACAGATTTAGGCTCAAGACGACAACAGGTACTAGAAATAAGATGTCACAGGCATTATCTTCAAAAAAAGTTGTACTTAGCTGGTGATAAATTTGGCCAGCACTTTCCACCATCTTTTATGATTCTGCCTATCTTTCACCGCTTTAGCTAATTTTTCCATTCTGGGCAAATAAGTACAACTTTTTCAGGAATGTATTTATTTTCATTTGTGTATGAGAGAAACAGAACACAAAGAAAATATGCAGGCAATTAAGATTGATTTTCTTTTCTTTTTATAAGGAGGAAATTTGTCAGTCACTAACAATAAGTCAGTAAAGTGTCAAAAGACCTGCTCAGGAAGACCTTAGTAAAGATAATTTTTTTTGCCTTCCTGATGATGTCCTCACTATTATATAGAGAATTTGAAATAAACTGTTGAAGAAATACACTTCCATGGAAAAGTGTATGTTACTTTTTCCTGCTGCAGGCATGAATAGTGCCTGAGCACCTGACTGCTAATAGTACAGTCTTTTGATGGCTCTCTAAGTATAAGATAAGAGAAATTTAAGAGCTACACACTAATCAGTTACACAAAGTAACTTTTTTCAGTAACAGATTTTTTCTGAGACAGAAATGGCTCAGTGTTTCAGGCCATGATGGAAAGAGAAAAGGTGCGTGTTCTGTGGTTAACTATTCACGCCCCATCCCACCAGCAGCATTTAAATATAAGACGTTTATCTTTCAATAATCACTCTTAATTTGCCTTCAGAAAAGGAAGAGGATACAAGGCACCAGGAACTCTATCAGATAAAATTAATTAAGCTTGCCTCTCAATGCTTATAGTAAAGGAAATATTCAGAGTTAGTGAAGACAGCTGCTGGTAATTTCAAAAGCCCTTGCCGTGTAAATTGGCTCTGCATTTCAGAGCCTCAATCTCTGACAGCTATTCTTTGAATTCCGCGAACACTCTGACCGTGCATTTCTTTGCCGTATTTTACTCTTCTGGAGTTCATCAAGTATTTCAGAACACAAAAAGCTCAGGGGACTGGAGGATTTAAAGCCCTGCAGCTTTTCATGACACTAACATTATAGTCCATCCCACTTCAACCTGTCACCAATGAGTCTTTTCAGAATGGGAACCTAAGTAGAAAAGAGTCTCAGAGTACTTCAATGCAAGCCCATCACAAACATCTCTGGGCATAGCAGTAATTTACTGAGGTTTTCTAAGAGATAGCAGCACAGGAATTAGTTTGTAAACAAACAAAGAAAACACTGGGGGTTTGGGGAGATTATTTCTGTTTGTTTGTTTGGGGTTGTTTGTTGTGTTTTTTTTTAATCCAGGGAAATGCCTACAGAAAAGAAGAAAATGTCACATCGTTTGCGAATTCTATGCTGCGCATATTATGAGAGTGGATATTAAGTAATTGTAAAAAGGTTAGAATAGACAGTCTAAAAGTTTACATAAGGTTATATACATTTTAATAGGCTTGCTGAACAGCCTGTTTTTTATAATCCCTAACTTGCTTTCTCAGCACAATTATGTAATAAACATATTCCCTATGCATAAAGACAATGCATTAATATTAAGATAAAATTACTTAGTCTTTATTATAAATTAGAGTAGAATCCTAGGGGTAGAACCTGTAACATGAACTATGTAGTTGGTGGACATTGAAAATTATAGGACTAAAATAACTTCAAATGTTAAAACAATTTTCAAACCTCTATGGGGAGAGGAAGAATGGAATTTTAGGTAGCAATTGTTATCTGTAGGAAAATACCTGAGTTGGTATTTATTTTTTGCAAAAATCATCTTTAGCTAAATTTTTAAATGCTTTCAAAGATCTCTCTTACACTGGAATATATTCGTAAACAGGAAAATGTAATATCTGAAACACCACAATGTAATAACTGCTGGAGAAAACATATATTTTAACAGCAATCATCAGAAATGTGTTCTATTGCATCCCAAAATAATGTCTTATGTAGTGCAAAAGAGATAATGTTTTAGACCTGTTCATATATAAATGGTCTCTAACAACGTGGAGGATGAAAAATACTTTCCAAACTGGCGCTAGGTTGGGATGTTGTTCTAGAAATGTCTGAAAAAGGAGGTATAAAGGAACTGTCAGAAGGTAAAAGCATAAGCAAGGAAAACCTCAGTCTTTAGCCTTTAAAACACAACCTGCTACAGCTGAAAAATAGTAAGAATAAAGCTATTTCACAAAGGAGAGATATTTGGATACTAACAGTGGAGAAAGAGATGACACAGTAAATGTGAAAAACAAGTTACACAAATGTTCTATGTGAGATATTAGGAAAAATGCCGAAGTCTTGGGTATTACATCACAGACAGGATCCTGTTTCTGAGCATGACAGTGTTGTAATGTGGTTACAGCACAGGACTGGAAGCTGTCTTGAGTCAAAGTCCCCAAGGCTAATGACTTTTTGCACAATTATGGGAAGTTACTTGAAGAATAACTTCAAAATACCTCATCTATTTCTCACAAATAAAATCAAAGATGACAGCATTAAAACAAACACATAGAACACTTGCCATCTCAGACACGCTCATCCTAAACTTAACAGCGCGGGTAACAGCGATGCTGCCCTGCCACTCTCTCTACATTTGTTAGCTCTTAGCAAGCAGCTAATTTGTCACAAGTGTGAAGTTCTAATATGAGCCCAGCAAAGGACTGTGCTTCCATAATATTAATTACCATTTTACAGTTTTGGTTTTGTGAGTGGGCAAATGAATCTTAACGTATAAAACAAAAATACTTTTTTTTTCTGTATTTTTTACCAGAGGCAAAACAAACAATGAATAAAAGGTCTGATGGAGCCAATGAAATATGACATAGAATAAAAAATTGCAAACAACATCAGCAAATAATATCTTTAGCCAAGCATATAGTTTTATGTATTAAAAAGAAAAATAATTATTTACTGATGTCTAAATATGTTTTAACCCAAAGTAAAATTTTAATTCAGGCTCTTTCCTGGAAGAAAAAAGGTGTTGCTGAGAAGAAATAAAACTGTTCAAAAGCCAGCAAACAGTGAAACTTTCAGTTGAGGTTGTTTTTTTTTTCATACAGCCTTTCACATCAACTATACAGTAACCTTCTTAGGGCAGGTAATCCAATTCTTGTTCTCATTCATTAAAGCAAATCACAAGCACAAACAGTACAGTTTAGTTGTGCGCACTGGAATTAAACCTCTTCAGCAGCAACATCAAGGCCAGTATTGCCTTGGAACCGTATATCGCTACCTAGATATACCTAACCAAAAGGACTACTTAGTTTGCTTTGAAGAATATGAGGCTGCTTAGACTTCAAGGCTCCCCTGCCACATAAGCAAAGAGATGTTTTTTTAACCTAATTCAAACTGGTTGAAAGGCGGCTGTAGAAAGGATGGAAAGTCACAGAACAAGGAGGATGTGCTCCAAGCAATTCTGGCAATCGTTTTATGCATATGAGGGAGGTTGATCCCTTTTTGTGTGCAGCCCAAAGAATAGCGTAGCATAAACACTTGGGAAGAACTGAGTATCTGTCTACACTTTTCTCATTCTCAATCTGTGAGACTAGACAGTTTTACCACTTCATTTGTGACATACAGAAAAAAGGACAAATGAAAGCCCAATTTCAAATGTTTTTGGAACATGGCTAACAAAATGGTAAGGGAAACGACTGCATTATACAACTTAACAAGGGAAGGAGACAGAAAAAATCAGGCATGTATTTTTTCACAAGAAAAATTTGTTGTAATCACCTTGTAAAAATGGTTAATTTAACTAATTTCTTACTCTTGGAATTAATGGTTCAATGCAATAATTAAACTGTCTCTTCCCAGTCTGCAACAGTCTCAGTCAACAGAACACAATCCCAGAACTTATATTATGCAGCATCCCAATAAGCTTACTTACTTAACTTTTAATAACAGTAACGTAACACTGTACTCTTGCAGAAATAAAGGAATCTTTGAAACTTCCCAAGGCTGTCACTAAAAATACCAAACAGAATAATCCACTTTCCCACAGTACCACCTCCCTCTTGACTGGGACACTATCCCTCTCTTATGTATTAACATTGCCAGCAGATGCCAGCAGTAAAGTAACCTACATCGGGTCATTCCATGTTTCAGGTGTCTCTGGCTGAAATTCACTTTGTCTCCACAAAGTAGAAACACCTTGTTTCTTTGGGGAGAAGCTGTCATTTTCTGTGTGAGGCTGGACACAACGGGCACGTGCGTTAGGTCCCCTGTTCAGAAGAAGTTGATGTCCCCAGCAGCTCCTCCAGATAGTTCTCATTTTTCAGTTCAATATCAGCATATAGATAATGCAAGCAATACATCCAACCAGACAGTGGAAAAAACTGCCTTTCTGGCAAAAGTGCTGACTTCCAGGCCCTGGTTCAGTGCTTATTGTTTACCACAGAATTACCTGCTTTAGCATCACTTTTCTGCTGAGCAGATGCATTTTTTGAACCTTCTGTATGTGAACACAAGCACACTTAATACATACGGTCATGCGCAACTATGGAGGACTGTTTCTCCCTTGCCTCAGTTACGGCCATGGTTATAAACAGCAGTCATAACATATGGGAATTAATGAAACATGTTTGAAGCAGTAAACATTGGACTTTCATGTTATGCTTTCATATCAATGTGACTCTAATCCCAAAGACAGAGCAATAAGATGATGGACAAAGAGAAAAGCAGAGGGAGGGGACACAGGAAAAACACGGGCCATACAGCCTTCGTGATTCCTTTGTCTATACCAACCGGTCTCAAAGAACACCTGTGAGCTGCTGAGCACCCAAGATTAGTAGGGGAGAGTAATACCTGGAGAGCCAAAAAACTGCTTATGGAAATAATTGCAAGACAAATCCTGAACGTGGAAGCTGCAGAGGAAATAATGTCCCTGACAGTTTGTATTGCCATGCGGCAGCCAATGCACTGTCTTCTAAAGTCTTTATAATGCTACATTAATTTTTAAGCCTGCAAAATGATGCTGCCCCATGCCAAAGAAATGCTGTCTGGGTACTTGCAGGTCCTAGCTGACTAGAAAATAACCTCAGCAAGTGCCTCAGGGGCACCCTCTTTTTCTCTTTCCATCTCTTTTCATCCCCATGCAAGGTACTTGTAAAAAAACATCACTTGTGAGACAAAGGTCATCTTGTCATTTTCACAGTCAATGCACTACACAGATTTCTAACTGAAAATACAAAACCCCCAAAGCAATCAAACAAACACCCAACCTGAAAACATCCATATGTCTTCATAAAAGGCGACTGGAAAGAAATCTGTAAGACAACAGGAAACCTCACAAAATCACAAGATATGTTTGTAGATGTTGTCAGCAGATGTGTTGCTTCATCAACAACTATTTTGCTTACAAATTGCACTGATTTAAATGGAAAGACATAAAAGTAAATGTATTTAAACAAACAAGCAAGTTTGCAGTCAGCTTCTTATGACATTTTAACAATGTTTTATATCACCTTAATTTACCCTTGTTAATTACAAAAATAAATATTTCCTCCTGATGTAAGTACATTTAAGATGAGACTTGGGAAATAAGTCCTTACGCTAATTCTTCTCGTGCAACTGTATGGATAATGAGCATAGTTTAAGATTTTGTTTATGTTTTTGGAGTCTAAAATTAATCCTAATTTGGCAACAATGCCTCAGATAGATTGCAAAGAAAGTTACAGTCACTCCCAGTATTAGTTTACACAAATCAGAAACTCTTGGTAGGCTTTATGAATCCTTCATATTAGCTTAATTTAACTTAGGCTGCAGGTTTATTTATGAAGTTTCACTAATGAACTATTGTCAGTGTTTCTGAATATACAGCTATCTAAAGCTGATGATGTATTATAATTTTCAATATTTTTTAAAATATTTAGAGTAAGAACTGGAATACCACACAATGAGCAGTTTTGGCTAGGCCATGCTTTGCTATTCCTAGGAATATCCACCCATATTTATCTAAGATAGCCTTAGAAAACACAGGCTTGGACGCAATGAGTAAAGCTTGCTAGAAATTTGCTGCTGAAAATTCCAAATGTACCACCTACAGTGAGCACGCTTGTACTTGAGAAAGCTCACTGTGTACTGGCTACACCGTGTTATCTATATAATAGGCATAAAGAGCTTTGGATGAGATGGGTACAGGTGAAGTAGTCTGTCATCTGTTTTTTGAGCAAAGGACTAAAATCTGCAAATTTGCTTTCCCACCTGCTTGCATTTCACCACCTTTTACTATAACATCTACAGACTTAAAAGCCATACTGTTGGAGATAAGAAAGTACTACTATTCTCATTCTACTGAAGAGTTAGCAAGAGGTTAAATTGCATATCTGAGACTAGAAGGAACACCTTTACTAGAATAGCCACAGCTTAATAATGATAACTTTCAAAATAAATATGTACATTATGCACCCTTTTCTATGCTCTGTAAGCAAATCATCATACTGCATCTGTAAACAAAGCCAGGAATAAAGCTTCCAACTGCAATTTCTCAGCATCCCTGCAAAAGCTAGCAAACTGCTTTTAAGCCAATGTGAGGCAGGAATATTTTTTTCCACATTAGTGCTAGCCCATGGTAGAGGTATGCCCTGTGAATTAAAAGACTTTACATTGCAACTTAATTGTGCATGAAGAAACCAATTGATAGAATTTATTTTGTTAATGCTTTTCATCCATCTGATCTTATAGCTGGCAAGCTGATTTCTAAGATTTTCAGGGGACCTTCACCTGCTTTGGTGATAAATTTCCTATGTATTTGAAGTGTCCTACGCATATGACATCTGCAGATATCACAAATTCCTCTGACAAGAGTATCTGCTCTTGCCACATGCAATACCTGAAATTATATGAGTTAAAGGAAGTGAAGAAGTAAACATGTTTTTCTACTTTTCTTCAATTGTTTTCTAACTACCCCACCCTTTGTCCAGTCACTTTCACGGCTACAGGTGTCAGTTATGTGTTGCTTTTCAGGGACCACTGGACCAGCACAGCAACTGTGGGATCAGCAGCTCTGTAATAGCTCCACATTTGGATACTTCTCTGGAGCATACGTCACTTACACCAGAACATGCCTACATACGCAGAGAGTAACTTATCCCATCACAGATCTTGTGGTCAACTTCCCCATGAAATCGGGCTCGCAGAGATAACGCTTCAGATATCTACTACCATAAAGAATCCTTCCAAAGCTATTAGAATTACTCCTGGGAACTAGTACATTATTAAAACGTTGGGGTTATCGACCCCAGCAGGCAGATAACCGCCACCCAGTCACTCGTACCCTCCTTCCCATTGGGATGGGGGAGAGAACTGGAAAAGCAAATGTGAGAAAACCTTGTTGGTTGAGATAAAAACAGTTCAATAAATGAAGGGGAAAAAAAGAAAACAAACAACCAAGCGATGCAAAGGCAATTACTCATCACCTCCCTCCTGCATACCCATGCCCAAGCAACAGCTACTTTGGAACCACTCCCCTCCGCCCAGCTTTAGTCCTTAGCGTGATGTTATACAGTATGGGATGTCTCTGGTCAGTTGGGATCAGCTCTCCCAGCTGTGTTCCCTTACAGCCTCTTGTCCACCACCAGCCTCCTTGCTGGAGGGGACAGTATGAGAAGCAGAGAAGCCTTGATGCTGCGCAAGCACATTTCAGCAGTAGCTAAAACACAGGTTATCAGCACTGTTTGTCACAATTTTAAAACATATGGGCTGCTGCGGATAAAATTAACTCTTTCCTATATAAGTAGGAAAAATAAGCCATTAAAAATCCTTTATCAGGACTGCCCCTGTTCCTAGACCACCATGACTAAAACTAACACTATATGCCTATGTTCTTCGTCACCTTACATTTATGTCCAGTCATGTCCTCTGTTACAGATACATTCTGTACTTACGTATTTTATCTTCCATTCTTCTGTTTCACAAGCTTTTGTATGACAGTATATTATCAGTCACTATTTACCCTGATTCATGTTTTTTATCCAGACAGACAGCAATATATATCAGCTGGATAGATCTCAATGCTTGAGCAATCTCCTTTTACTTAAAAATCTCCACATTAGAGCCCCATCATTTCTGTGCAATGAAAAAAACAAATGAAACTGGAAAAAAACCTTCTCAAAAATATTTTGCATCAGTTCTACTGAAATCCCACCTAAACAGAAAAAAAAATAATCCTATGAATACAAGAATGCAGATCTGAGGTTTCATGTTTAGACCTCCTTGGCAGGAAAAGCAGTCTATTGGACCTCCCCAAAACAGTCTGGGGGAATGCTTTTAGGGAAAAAAGATATTCATGCTTTCATGCGAGGAAGATAATGACAGATGCAAGGATCCTATGGTCATAAGACAACGAAGAGGACCAATACAGTGATGTGCAGGCAGGTCAAAGATGGGTCTTTGCCCATTCTGCATACTCCATTTCTAATAGTGGATGGCAACATGCGTGACAACGTTTTGAAGGAATGAATATTTTTAACTTTTGGTCTCCACCATATTCCAGCTCAGAGACATACTTCCTACCTATTTTGAATTCTGAGTGCAATTTCAATTGCACCGTGCAAGATATGTACTGTGCTTAATCCTGATGCCGTTCTGCATCAAATGGACCTCCCATTTCACTTTAGAGCTGCATTTCAAAAATGAATGAGGAAATTATTGAAATAAGTTCAAGTGCGACTCCTATGTGTGCTAATAATTGTTTTTTAACGAAACTTACTGATTCGGCAGGAGAAAGGTTTGCTCCTAATTGGAAAAGGGGTTTCAGCATAAAAGCCAAACTCTCACGCACTCTCTATGCTGCAGAACCAGCTAGTAGCTGTTCATCGGATGTTTATGGAGTGTTAAGAAGAGTAGTGCAGGGACTTAAGTTTTGGGCTGAAAGGAGAAGTAACACATCGTTACACTCTCTTTGGCACTCTTTGACACCTCTAGCCAACAGCCTCACCATCCCACATGTTGGAGAAGTAAACAGGCCATCCTCTCTACCTCAGTTTGCCAAAATCAGAGATTTGATGACTGTTTTGGGACCCTGTAGCAATACAATCAATTTTGAAAGCAGGTTATACTTTTGTAGCATAGAGCCCATCAATGTGATCTACGTCAATGACCGATACCCACTGCTTTACTTCCGCATCTGAATTTCTCTAACTTGATTGCTTGCTTTCAGGAAAAAAAAAGTAACTTGTCTTCAAGAGAGCAATCTGACTTTGCTTAAAGTGTCATATGTAATAATTTGTCTGTGTATCTTTAAGAAAAATTACAAAATCACAGTAATGGAAATTACTAGGCCAGAAAATATAAGCCTGCCTATAGCAATAAAACTATACAGATGCATATTTTTTCTTTTGTAAGAAAAAGCAATATCTGAGAGTTTTATCCTGAAAATATCTTATAAAAACACCTACTAATCCTATTAAGACATTTGCTTATAGCATAACTTTGCAGAGTTCAACTGTTCATAGCATGTTATTTAGAAAAATGCTTTGATTAAAAAGCTTTTGACACCGGATTCACAATTGCTTTACCAAACTTGTAATTAGAGGTCTGCTTCCAATGCCACAAGCATTAAAGGGGGAATCTATACTATGCTTTGTGCAAGTATGTGTATGTGCTGGCAGAGAAGTCTCAATGAACCACATTTTGCACTGTGTTTGACTGAGCTGACTACTGTGAAATCAGCTGGCAAAACCAATTACCACATCCACAGCGTGGATCCACTCTTTAACCTTCTCTGATACCTACAATGTCTGAAATGTGGGTGCCACATAGAAATGTATTTGTGCCCTCAAATTCTACTCAGCTGTAGACCTGTATGTATAAACCTCTGCAACTTGAAAACGGTCTGCCATTTTACCCAATAAAAACTTGTCTACTGTAGTTGTAAACTCTCTCCTCCAGAGTTCAAAACCTCGAAATACAGATGCATTCTTAGAGGAAATACCAACTCTGGGAAAAAGACCATCTGAAAAAACCCTTTCATTTCTAACTCTCCATACAAAAGAATTCAGAAAAGTGTATGCCATACACCCCGTAACTATCAAAGCTTATATCCCTTCTATTGTTGACTTTGAATTGGAAGGGAAGATCTGACTCATTGTTATCAATTATTTACATAAAAGAACTAGAAGCGGTTGCATAATGCTTCAGAATTTCATTTTATTTGTGAGCTCATTGTCTGGTACTTCAGTAATTAGAAACAGGAAAAAGGCTTTCCTGTAGTGTTGTGGTTAAATGTTTTGGGACCATGAAAGTCTCATGAAAGACCATTACAAAAAGGAAGAGCACTGCTCTCAAACACCAGTTAGGCAGTGAGAAATACCACCCAGCGACCAATACCAAGGTAGTGAAAAAGGACTATTTTTTCATCTTTGAGCAACTGGAATTCTGGCTGAACTTTGTTTTTGTTTATTCCTCTGCTTGACTTCTCTCACTTTCAATAACTACTCAAAGAAATGTCTTTCCTTTGGCTCTCAAAAAATTATAATTCATACCACTTGTGGACATCAGAGGAGATTATGTAATGCAGTGTGATAATATAATGAGCAGATTAGAAGAGTTTACCAAAAAGACAATTTCTGGCAGTTCAACAAAACTTTCATTAGGATATTTTCCACTATCGAAGCTGGAACCTGGATTAAAATGCCACTGAATCAAGCCCTGTAGTCCAATGAATTTTTCATTGTCTTGTCAATAGTAAATGCTCTCACAAGGGACTGACCAGAGATACCAGTGATGAGGGGACTTGTTGCGGGTCAGTGAACCAGCTTGAGCAAGACCGCCTCTCCTCTAGCCTGGCTAATTGTCCTCAGCTACCACCAATTCTGGGGTCCCATTTACTCTCAAAAAGCTTCAAATGAACACGCGTTTTATTCTGAAGCAGGAAAACATGAGAATTTAAAAACATCAACACTTAGCTTGTTTTCTGTTCTGTTTTAATGCAGACCTTATCTCTTCCCATAAGTCAAAAGCCCTTTTTAGATTACAATAAAAACATTAACAAGTGTACTATGTGGTGGGGACTCATGCCCCATGTTTCTACAATATTTTTCTTTCAAGAAAGGAAAGATTTCCTCTAAAAATTTTGCACACATGCCTTAGGTCCTTCAGTCCTTCCCTGAGAGAAACAAAGTATGTATGATGATTTCGCCCGAGGTACGGCCACCTGAAGGACAGCCATTTTCATTGGGTAACAGCACACAAGGACTGTAAGTAACAGCTAAACAGAAAGTGAAGAAAAATATGCTCCAAATGGATCTGTAAAATTCTCCTACTTCAGCACAGTACAATTCTGCAAGTTGCAATGTTTATTTCCCTTATTTTTACAATTTTACACTGGGACCTTTAAGTTCAGCAACCGGCAAGCAACACAAATCTAATATCTCACAATCTCCATGCTGCATCACGCCCCTAGGCACTTGGTTGGGTGAGTAGATCATAATTAACTTGGAGGCTAGCTGATGAATCACTAACACTGCTCCTTGTAAAATGTGGCAATCTCACTGTAAACTGACACAGACTGCACCCTACTTCATTATTAACATCTGCTAAAATTGCAGCACAATAGGACATGGCCATAAGGCCAACAAGTTTAAAATCAGAATAGAACCAAAACACGATAGATCAGGATTGCAATCTCTGACTGCAGCTTCTATACCAACGACCTCTGACTGCTGTTGGGTTCAGACCCTGATTTTCATAAATGAACACTTCACCAACCCTTCAGAGACAATAATCCGAATCTTGTAGTTTCCTAACAACCCTAACCAAATTCCATTAGATTTGCAGTGACACTGAGACACGCTAGACACCTGACATTCAGTCTTTGGGTAACCTGCAATTAACGATACCACACAGTGTAAGCATTTGATCTATGGATCTGAAATACATATACATATTAAGTTAATTCTCTACTTGAAATTACCTTCCTCTTAAGGAAGATTTATCTGCTATCAAAGATGCTTCACTGGCATCAGACAGACCATGTTCTGCCGGATGACACCATCACTGAATCCTTTGAGTTTTAAGCATCCAGAGGCTAGAGAAAGTCAAGATGAAACACCATAGTTCAGAAAAAGAGCAGACACAGCGGAGATTCCCTCTGAAAAAGGCCTTTTCCTGGGTGCTGATACCCTGCTCCTACCTATCTCCAGCCTCCTTCCATAGCTAAATCACTGGCTTTCCCAGGTCCTCCCTGCAATTGTGAGCATTGGGACCTGCAGCTCCATCCTGTTTTAAAGCCTTGTGCAAGCACAAGCAAAAAAAGTAGTCACTAGTCTAAAAAAAAATTGTGAAGGTCTTTTTTGTTGTTGTTGTGACTAGCCATCTGACAGCAGAATAGTTTTTTACACAAAAGATAAAGCACAAGATGGTGCAGCAGTGCTTCTCAGTACAGCTTATCTTCCCTTCAGTTTTGTCTGCAGTGCACGATACAGCCAATTTCAAAGCAATAGCAACAGGCGCATACTGGCAATCAAAATGCATAAACTACACAGATAGATAGCCCCAGTTGTCAGGACTCCTTTCTATCACACTGCTGCAGTGGGAACGGTTTTGAGATGATCTTTCAAGCCAGAGATGAGAGACTTTAGGCTCCCTGTGTTTGACTGCTCAGTTCTTCAGATATCTGCTCTGAGTAGTGTCACAGCAGTCAATGAAGCTTTTTACTTTTACTTTTTGACTATCCAGGAGGCAACAGAAGCTGATCTGCCTGTCAAATATCTAGTATCCATTCTGATTAAATGGCTCAGGACATACTATAGGTCTTCGACACAAGCAGACAGTATAAACTAAGAGCTTGTCACTCTTGGAAGAAAATTAATTCTTTGGCATTTGATTGAGCATCTACATTAATATGATTGACAAAGGAAAGTAATAACGAATCGGAATGGATGCCACAGAAAAACCACGTCAATATGTTGGATCGAGCAGGACTGAAACTCATTAACTTTTTTGCTGTTGTGGGAAAGGATGTAAAGCTGTCCAGATATTGCAGTAAGTAGACATAAGTAGCTTGTGTTTCTTGTGATTTCTGAACAGCAAGAATTATTGTCTCCCAAAAATCTTACACTCATTAAAAAATAACTTAGAAGGTTATTAAAATAAGTTATTTATGTAGTGGGATGCATCGCTGAAGAATGTTGAAGAGGGATCCAAAGAGTGACTCAGTATCTCCAAAACAGAAACAACAGCTTACTTTTACTTTTTCTTACATAAGTTTAATAAGAACTGCATTAAAGTCAATGGGTATTATTTAAAGAAGTTTTTTAAAAGGTTGTCTGTTTTATAAAAGTATCTCTCAGCAGAATAAAACGTAAGCTCTGAAATACCATCCCCAAGAAGCTTCTCATGAAACAGAAAAACTCAATTTTTGTTTGGTCAAAATATCAAAATGTTTTAATACTATGAACATTTCTGTTTTATTTCTGAGGCTATGCAATGGGTAGAGTACCATTTAGTGATCCCATCTACCTTCTAAGGACCCATGACTGATAATATGTAGTTGTTTCAACACAGATGGTTGCAGGTAACGATGGAATAACAGAAAAAGAATAATGCAGCAGTACTCAGCAGTAAACCAAAACAAGATGCTTTGCATAGCAGGAATTACTTCATCCACAGCTGACTGCTGTCTTTAGCCTCTGAGCAAAAGGAAGCTCTAGTATAGGCCTGTACCATTTACAAGCTTCGCGATTTGCTGCCAATTTGTAGAAACCAAAGTAAACTTCTGGCAGGACTCCTACATACCATAGTAGTTAAAGAAACTATCGTCCCACCCTGATTTTGACTACAAGCCTTGAAAGATTAGTCTAACATTTCTTTCTACCCTCCTATTCTCCTTAACTAATAGAATATTTAATGTAAAAGTTCAAAAATATAATTTTGGAAAGTGCCACTCTTGTTATCTACAGTTGCTTCACAAACCCTCAGTTAGTTTTTTCTCATTCCTTTTTCCTCACCAATAAGCCTTGGCAACAGAAAGCCCTCACTACTAATTAAAAGTGAAAAACCAGCAAACAGACCCAGTACCCTGATGTTTCACATCTGCGTGCAAAATTGCCCAGAGACACCTGCTTATTTTTACAGCAATTCTTTTTACTCTTTATCATTCCATCCTTTAAGGTTGGGTTATAAAATGAGGCAGAATAAACTAGATCATTTCACGGAGCGATGGCGCATTTGAACATCCCACCTTTACTGGAAGACACAAATCACCATTATGCAATGTTGTCCAGTTGCTATGGCAGGAAGCAGGAATCAACTAAATTGATCTTGCACATTACAAAATCTTTGCAAAGTATGGCTTTCAGAATGTTACCTAGTTGTGGTTACCTCAACTGCCAGGCACAACTTGAGTATTTAGTGCCAAATAGCCACATATGCTGTATAATCAGAATTCCTCCCCTGATTTCTGAAGACATTTTAGACATATAAAAATATAGACAGGCTACTAGTAGAGCTTTTCAGTACCTATGTAGTTGTTTAATTGTTGTTGAGTCCAGTGGAAACTAGGGAAGGAAGGGAGATAGCCCCCAAAGTTGAAGGTGCTTAGGTGACACTTACCAGGCTCAGTGTATCTGCTAATTGGAAATACTGAGCCTCTGAGCAGAGGTTAGGCTGCCAAGTAATCTTACACTGAAAGCATGCTTCATGTATCGTCTGTGTCCAAAAGCTGACTCTACACCGACTCCATACCTCCTGATAACACTGACAAAGCTCAGTACAGCACAGTATCGGCCCTCCCACCACCACGTCTCACCGCAGGACCTTAGGGATTGGGCTGTAAGAGTATTCACCAGGGAGGCAGGGTACAAAACCGCAAATCCCCCATCTCTAGGAGAGAAATGAATCAGTCCAGTTTTATATCCCATATAAAATTCTAAACCAGCAGCAAAACAGAAAGCAGCCGCCCTTCTCAGGACATGCTTTGTAAGAAACTGATGACTTCAGTACCCAGCCAAAGAAAAAGATTCAGCTGTGATTCACAGATGGAGGTACATGGCTCCTTGCACCAGCGAAGAGGGTGGATTCCTGAAAATGCACCTAAACTAGGAGGCCTTCAAGCGCACACTCACCATACCCCAACTCCAAGGACAGGAGCATCTTCACGCAGATGAGCCGAGATGTGTCCCCGAAGTGTGTGTGGGGATGGAGGCTGGTGGACAGAGAAGAGAGGGATGTGCTGTGATGTAAACTGGCAGCTGAGCTGAGGAGTATTTGCAGAGGGCCAGGCTGACTGTCACATCTTTTCTCAAAACCTCTGGGAGGCCACTGCTGGCAAATGCATGTCCGTCACACTCAGTTTTGTGGACGACAGTCACAGGCACTTGGGGCATTGTCACACAGTCACCTTAGTTCACTGAAACTGGCATTGCCAGTGAGAGGTTCAGGCCATGCTTCGTCTTCCCTACTTGTGCCTGTCTCGCTCTTCTCTGACCTGAGGCTGTGCTGAATGAG
Organism: Larus michahellis; assembly: GCF_964199755.1. Lineage (NCBI taxonomy): Eukaryota > Metazoa > Chordata > Aves > Charadriiformes > Laridae > Larus > Larus michahellis. The sequence continues at coordinate 39,984,432 of NC_133930.1, read as the reverse complement.
ACACCTGCCTGACCTGGCTGAAAATGTAGGTTGTTGCTGCTGTTGTTAGCAGCACAGTTTTCAGCGCGATTCACTCTGGAGAGCTGCACAAAGGCTGAGGAAAGGAGGAAAGAGCAAACATGAGGTAAGGAGTGGGGGTGACCACCCTTTTGTGGTGATCAATCAGCCACCGTCTTGCTCTTCCAACACTTTGTATGGGGCTATAATAGGGATAACTAGTTCAAAGCTAGGGCGGATGCTGAAGTCATGAAGCCATACAAATTAGTTCTTGCAGCATGCTGAATGACAGTGCCTGCATATTCTGGGCTGTAAGCAATTTATGTTCCTACTCGTTTTCAGGTAACTAGCAGGTTTATAACTCTTACTTGTAATGCTGAGTCATCTCGTAACCAAACCAAAGATTTCTGGTATTAGACACCAAAAATGTATAGCACATTTGTTGATTCTGACCTTTTTACACCAGTGACAGGACACCTCTAAAACTGAGATAACAATGGCGCATGAAATTCCTCAGTTGCAAGAAAAACAGAAGGCTTTGGAAAGAGTAAGAATCGATAGACTTTTATTCATTCTTTTGTTTCAATGAACGTGTGTCCTGAGGATATGTCCTAACACTTTCAGTGTAGTATATGCATTTTCTGTACGAGCACCTAGCTCTGAAATCCTCGGCTTGTCACAAACTTAACTGAGTCAATGTAGCAATCAGGGCTATCTACCATTTGTTCCACATCAGTGTTTTCTTTTTGCTTAAACTAGCCTGCATGTGCAGAATGTTTTTATATCTCAAAACAAAGGGGTTTACTGAATTTATCTTTTTATTCTCTCATGGTACTTTTGCTTTAGGAATGTTTTAGTGAAGAAGAGGCAGATATGATTCAGTAAACTGAGCTCCTGTATGAAAACAGGATGAAAAAGATATGCCTAATAGGCAAAAGGGAAAGAAACAGCTCTTGCATGTACTTGTTTCTAGACAAAATATTTGGCAGCATGTAAACGGCATCAAATAAGAACAACTGAATGAGAACACGTGCCAAGATTGCAGTCTCAAATAAATAAACTATTATTATTATTAAAATTAATACCAACATAATATGTTTCTATGTTGAACAGTATTTCTAGTCATCACAACTAAGATGTGTGTATGTACATTTATTTATACAGCTTCTGAGAGCTAAATCCTACATGTTACTCATCTCGGCCTACCAGGCAGGATCAGTCTGACTGACCAAACAATTATTTGGCACAATTAACCTCAGTTTTCAGTTATTTCACCCTATGGCTGAAAGTAGCTGTGACAGCTCCCCGAGATTCACTGTAAGACAAGTGGGTCTATATGTAACAGGCAGCAAGGCGTAACGAGGCCCTGTTCTTCAGCCTGTCCATACATGGTGCCCCACTGCTATGAAGAAGGCGTTAACCACGAGAGGATTCTCCTATCAAAGTGTGATCCAAGGTTGCTCCAATTGCTTTCTCCAGTCAAAGCAATGTTAAGTTTTGCCGCTGACTCCCAGCTTGCACCTGCTGCATTCTTCTGGAGATTGTGGGATTGTAGCGAAGAGGCAACACAAACCCAAAACCATTTCTGTTGTGTAAAGGACAATGTTTCACCTCTTTTAGTCTCTCGTCTGTAGGCAAACACTACTAAATGCTTTCCACAATAAGAAAACAAACCCCTAACCTCAAGAAAACAAAATGCACAGTCACCATGTTGACTCCTCATAGGATTCTCCTTCCTCTAACTCATGCAATTCCACAGAAAGGTATTCATTTCTGCCAAGTATCTAGTTAAAAAAATGTAACCAACACATAACTGCCCTCAAATACCCATGGAGGCAGAAACGTGGCCTGCTTCCTGAGGTGAGGTATCCCTCCCACTGTCTCCCCCAGTCTTCACCACAGCATATCCAAAGAACAGAGTTAGAATGACGAATACCAGGAAGCAGAGCTCTGAAGGAGAAACACGTCACTTATGGAGATACATGCAACCAGTCATGTGACACAAATATCACAATCTGGCAGAATTGCCACTTCTGGGTTTACAAGGTTTCTATCAGACCTCCACATGTAAAATCTCCGTCACTTTGAGAGACATCATGAGAGAAAAAAAAATATCTCCATTAACTTGTCTATTTTTTCAATACCCAAAAGTCTATAAAGTTCAAGAAAGTCAGAAGCCAAGGCAGTTGTCACACATAATAACCCCCCAATAAATCAATGAGATGATATCTGAGAAAACTAAGACACACCCCTTATATACTGCATCCCAAAGGGATTGAAAATGGTTCATTTCACATGCCCAGAACTCCCAAACTAATTTTTATGTGTTTTTGGATGGCTCCAAATGCTTTGAAAGCGTCATGCAGTGTGCATGGAATAGATATAAACATGTAATTTACAAGATTTGAATGCAAATCATGCTTCTTTATGAGGATTCAAGTTTCCTAGAATTTCATAGAAGAACTGGTACTTTCTACTTGACGAACGAGATTGAAAATGTCACGAGTGTCATAATGCCTTACTTGTTCTCATTGCTGGCATCATATCGAGGCATAGGGTCAAAATCATTTCCATTGACATCAAAACTGGCCTGTGAATCCTGTAGACAACAGGAGAAAGAAAACGAATTTCTCATTAACTAGGATTGACTCATGTGGCCTATACATTCTTCAGCAGGTTCCTACAAGAGTGTAATTAGGTTAACTTAACATTCCTGTGGTTTATGGTGACTGCATGTTTTAGGAAAGGATTATATATTTAATAATTACGAGGTTTACGTATTTTATTTTATTTTTGTAAAAGGGAAAAGGATAACAAATGCTCTGAAAAAGCATAGCACCACCGTCAGAGAGGAAATAGAAAGTGGTGTTTCATTTAACCAGAAGACTACATTTCTTCTAAGAAACTTCAGGAAGTTAAGAGAGTTCATTCTCAAAATTGGTATTTTGCTAAATGTTTCGAAGTTCAAGAAATTATCTACACAATGATGGCTCAAATTTCAGTCATAGTTTCAAGGAATAAGGATAATATCGTGTTCTTAAGAATATTACTATAAAAATACAGCTTGAAATGCAATGTAAACTCCCATTTCCCTGGGAGTGTAACTGTTTCAAATATTTGCAAGATATCTCTGTATTTTTGTTCCATATTTTACATTTACCAGGATTCTTACAGCTGAAAATAGTTTATAGAGTAAATAGCTGCTGGTTTATATGGTTGTCATTAATTGATGCCGTAGCATGTGGTGCATTGACATGACAAGCAGCTCTTTTTAATCTCTTCTTTGTTCAAAACCAGTTACCACATCCACCTCAAATATTCCTGTTTGCAGCCACACCGTAATAATTTGACATATAGAAGGCATTTGTCATCAAACAAGCAATGTGTACTGCTTTGGGGGAATTCCTTGTTGGCGTAAGGAAAGGGAGAGAGGAGGTGGTAAGGGAATAAATAGCTGCTTTAAATTTTATGGAAGGACAGTACTGGGATGAGGTGACATATGATACAATCCCAGTCATTCATTGAAGAGGTAAAATTATATTTGGTTTTTTAAATAACTTAGGAGATTAAAATGAAAGATGTAGCATGCATTAGGACCAAGCATACATTGACAAATAGGGCAATTGCCTGTCACCGGTGTTTTTGCAGTCCTCCTCATTTATTTCAAATACAGCATGGGGAAGGATACGGATTAGATTAGTGTGGCTAATCTAAAATAAATGGCTTTAAACTGTGGAAACGATTGTTTCCACGGTTTTGTGGAAACGAAACCCCTTTTGATGGCTTGTTAAAGATGTTTTTATCACCTTCATCTCTTCATTGCTCTGTCAAGATGATATGCTTGCTGGCAAAACGCCTGTGTTCAGGGCTCTTTTACAAGATCTACTTCTATAATGGGACTCAAGGTATATGCATGCCTTGCACTGGTCATCTTCAGCACTCCTGCTCAAGCCAAATATATTTGTTTGTTCTCCTACCTTGTGTGAATGTACACCTTACACACTTTATTTCAGAAAAATGATACGGTCCTCGAAGTCATGTGCTTTCAGGAAATGCCTACTCCCAAAGCACAGGACTAATCACTGCAGCAAAGGGTGGCCCTGATGATCTGAACAGCTTCAAACTCTGACACTAACACAAGAAGTCACCCACTAGAGAACGAGCTTCTCCTCACATTATACAACCCTCCAAGATATATTAAACCTATCATTTAACTGTGATGAACCACAAGCAAACAGAAACCTCCTGATGTGATATGAGACATAGGACACCGAAAACAAAGGACACATCTCTATTACAAATCGTCAGGGGACTCACTAGAGTTATGAGAGATTTACTAGAAAGATCCCAAAATATCCTACACGTGTTTTTAACTGAGTGAATTATAACAAGTCATGTCCTTTTCCTTTAATATTAATTCTAGCAGAAAGATAAATAGCTTTAAAAATAAATACATTGAAGGATATGTCTAAAATTACAGTCTTTGAGAAAAGCTACTGTCTAGCTATGTAAATGTATTGGCCAAAAATGGACTTGAGCGGTATGCATTAACTGAAATGCAGTGTATTCCATTGCTGAAGAGTGTGAGGATATTAATTAAAATAATTACAGAAAAAAGAAAAAGCATCCAATGATTGGTTCCAGTCCTTCAGAAATTCAGGACTCAGCTACAAGAGGCACACAGATATTGAATAGGTTCAGATGGAATATAGTCTTAACTAAAACAATACAGATAACCAAAAGCTGTCTTCTTTCCTCCCACTGGTGTTAACATTTGAGGAAACCCTCACATGATTCTTCCTCTTTCCCTCCTCCCTCCCTCCATCTTTCCAGGAGTAGCAAATTTATTCAGGGTAATAATAAAGCGGCAAATCTGGACCTCTTTGGACACTCACATAATTCTGCATCAAGTCTGGATGGTTTCTTTCGATGCCGTCATCCAGGATGGTGACCACAACGTTCTTTCCAGTGTAACCCCTCTTCCAAGCACCTACTATATTCATATCTGATTGGCAATGGTGGGTGTTATCACTGCAGTGCTGGGGAGAGAAGAGGAGATAAAGATGTTGGATGTTGCAGATTAGTGAGCAGTTGAAGGGTGGAGATATTATTCTACTTACATTAACTTCACCATTTAAATCAGCACATGAGCATATTGATTTGAAAAGCAACTATATCAACACCTTCACTTTGACAGAAAGTAGTTTTAAAAGAAATGCCAAATTAAATGAAAATTGCTAGTCCTGCTTATTTCCCTTTCTCATTACACTTCATTTTAGGCAATAGAAAAGGGAAGTGTCCAGCCATACTGAACCACTAGAAGTCATGTGTAAAACAAAGCAACTGTTCCTGGCTGTTAAGCACACTCATTTGAAATGTACATTTGAATTATTTGAATTTTTTCAGAAAAACAAACCATATGTGGATAAAAGTAGACCAAATGCCTGTACAGAAATGGTCATGGAAAAAACCCTTGCTTTTTTCAGCTTATGTGCTGTACAGTTTCTTGACAGAACGTCTGGAAACTAATCCAGATTCATTTCTATCTACAAAAGAAGGCTTTTGGCAGGTTTTGTGCAGTATCAGCAGGAGATGAGCAGCAGTTAAGAACCTGTAACCAAAACAACACCCTGAAAAACTTGCAGCTTAGGGTGTCTGATGAATTGTAGATAGATAGATTGAGAACAGCCTGCGGTACAGCTTTCAGAGCAACCATGTCCAGTGTGGTGGAGAAAGAAAGTTTAGGGTACATTAAAACTGAAAGCCTCTTCCTTGACATGAATGCACCCAGTTAATGTGAAGAAATCTGGCTTGCCATGGCAATGAGACATGACCCTCGGGTATTCGTATGCCCCATTAGCGACTCTTTAACCCACACGCAGAGCCCTCCCCTGTGAAGTGAGTTCAACAAGCCCCTCATTGGCGCTGCTTTTTTCCAGCTCCTCCAGGCTCAGGCAGAGCAACAGTCAAAAAAAAAAAAAAAAAAAAAAAAGAAAGCCCAGAAAAAACAAGAGGGGGTGCAGGGAAGGGGAAAAAAAAAGGGTGGGAGGAAGGTAAAAGAAATTAAAGAAGAAACTTGTATCATAGCAACAGTGGCCACACGAGCACGCTCCACCTCACTCCCTGCCCCACTGCCTCCTGTCCCCACTGCAGCCTCATGTTTTGGCACTCTACAATTTGCAAGGAGTATAAATACATTCAGAGGCATGCACTCCTCCCTGACTTATTCCGTCCCTCTCTTCCCGAATGCAAGCACACTGAAGAACTGTTAGCCATACTGGGTGCAAACTGACATCAAATTACTATTAAATTGTAACTTTCCTCCTTTTTCTCCAGTTTACCACCCTGTACTGTCATACACAAACCAGAGGATTTAAGAGCGGTCATTTGCTGTTACTGAAGCAAGATTATATTATTAGGCGATATATATACGTACACAGTATAAAGTCTCTCTCATGGTCTTTTCTTTGTGTCTGAAAATATCCGTCTCTCTGTCTATCCATCCTCACACAAAGGAGCTTGAAGGACTTCAGGGACCAGTTCCAAGGAATGTATAGGGCAGGCTTAATGCTTTTGTTCTGTGTATTGCTTGGAAATGCTCACACTGCTGGCTTTATGAAATTAATTACAGTCTAAACTTGCCATCTGGACACTGAATGTAATGGTTGTACACATGAGGGTTTCTAATGTACAAACAAGGGGGTTAAAAGTGTGTAATGTTTCCAAGTGCCTTTGCATTTTTCAAAAGTGTTACTGAATTAAGCATCAGAAAATACCTGCAAAAGCTATTAATATCATCATTCACATTTTGCTGATGTGAAGACAAGGAGACAAAAATGTGGAAACACCAGCCTCCAGCCACAGAGTAAACCCAAGAGAGAGCTGCAATGGGCAATCAGGATTCCTGGCTCTCACCTCCAGTCAAATTTACTGGGCCATTACACTGCCCCTTTATCCCCTTCTCTGAAATGCCAAATGACCCTTTGGCTGCTTTGCTGATTGTCTTGTCCTCTCTTCCTAGGGGATGAACTTGTTGTCTTGCTTCCCTGCCAGTCAAACCACTCAGGCTGAGCAAGCATATGGGTTTTTAATCCCCATTCCCTTCCAAACTCTTTGGCTCTCTGCCAGAAGATCACTGCTTTTCCCCTTAATGATGTTGGAACCGTCAGTTGCCCTCACTTACCTTACCTGAACTTCTGCTTTTGTGGTGGTGGCTGAAGGGGGCTGCTTTGCTACGTGCATGTAGACAAACACAAGACAAGAGACATCTCTTGCTTTACCACATGCTATGATGATTCTCTCAAGAGACGTGCCAGGTCAAATTGATGCTGAAATTATCTTGCTCTGCTCCAAGACTGGGCAGAAAGCTAGTCTAAACAAAATCTTCCTGCATAAAAGAAATTCCAGGGGTAGAGCAGGCATAACTGCTTGCCCACTTATAACTTTGGACCACAGCATAGGTAACACATGGATACAAAGTGCAAAGGCAGCAAAGAAGCATCCAAGTGGGTGTAGTTCCACAGCAGCTGAAGGGTTCATTTCTTACGGTTACAATATATAACTAATTCTCAAGTCCTATTAAAAGTAGCATCTTTGTTTGCTTTTCACCTCTATCTTTACTCTTCTTCCTCCTCTCAATTCTTTATCTACATTCTTCTCTCCCTTCTCCTACCCTTGTTCTTTTCTTCCAATACTGTCTTTTACCACTTAAATCCCAGGTTTGTTTGGTTCAACATCTGAGCTCAGATTCCCATGTTTTAACCACAAACTATACCTTCCCGAGATTAGTGTCTGATTTTCTCCAGACTAATCAGATTGTGTACTTTTCTCTCAAAGCATTCAGATTTGGTTTTTATCAGGAACACTTTAAATCTTGGAGTGCAATTGCTCTTCAAATACTATACAATATGGTATAGATATGCTGTCTACATCAAACAGCATCTAAGATGCCATCTACTACTTGGTTTCACTTGCACTCTTTCCCTTCCCTTTAATTTCCTTTCCTTCAAAAACATTTCTTGTAAGGAATTTTCTGCTACTGTGTTCTATTCCATAATTTTTCTTTAATCGTGTGCTGCTGCTTTACCACCTATCCAAATTACATTGTCAGATTTTTAGCAGAGGGCTGTTTTTTAATTAATTTGGAATCACTGTTTCAATTTACAGTGCTACCCAAATAAAAAATAATAAACCAGCTGTCATGATAATAAAAATTATGTGATACAGAAGTGACTGAATTTTATATCAGTGGGCAAGTACTGAATTTTATAGCTCATTTTCAATCTATTTTTCCTGTTCTCTCTTTTTAGAATAAAAACAAACTTTGTCATGATAACTTACAAAACCTGTGTGCTTACAAATTTTTAATAGATCTATTAATCTTTCAACTGTTGTTTTCTGAATTTTAAAGGGAATAGTATAAACTAGGTTAGTCTACAGCAGATAAAGTAATTAAGAAATCTCCTGCACTGGTACCATGACTAGACAACTGCAGTAAGCCAGCACTATTTCAAGATATATTGTTTTCATCTATTGCCTGGAGGACACCATCAAAAGGAATAAACAACCTCTCACCCAGTTACATAGAGTAATTTTATTGAGATTTTTAAAAGGCATTCAAAGGATGATGTTTTTCTTTGGACTGTTTAATTGGAAAATGTTAATGATACCACCATTAGTATTTAATAGAAACCATCTGCAAGGTTGAGAGACTCTTAAAAGTACATTTAGGAAGTAAGAAGGCTATAGTAAGAAAAAATTCAGATACTGAACTTTTCTCACATTTGAAATTCAATGCTTATGAACATAAAAAGACAAAAGAGTCACTTAGACATCTTTGGACAGACAATTTGGAAGCCTGCCTCTGTGCAATTAACAAGCAGACGTAACATTAGAAAGGTTTTCTGTTTTGATGTTTGCATGATGCCTTCACAGTATCAGACATGGGCCTGGATTCTCTTAGCTATTTTGTGAAATTTTCTCTTAAACGTACCTTATAATTATTATCATTATCTTAATGTGTCTTGCCTGCTGCACTAATTTTTGTGGTTGGAGGCTTGGTGTATCCAGTTAGGGATCAATAACAAAATCAAACAGTTAAATTGAGAAATCAAGAATCATATCAATGGTCAAACTCCTTTGGAATTCCAGAGATTAAAATCAAATTAAAAGAACAAAGACTATAAAATTCTGTTCTGAATTTTTGCAATGCCTGTTAGTCTATAAAAGTAGAGTAGAAACAGAAGTTTCTAGTCCTGTGACATGCAGTCTCTCAGAAAGGGCATATTGTGCCCTCTGCAAGTCTTCAAGAGGTACCTTGCATTGGTTTCCTGTAGTTTTTCAGTTACAAGGAGTTCTTTGACAAAATCTTGTCAATATTTAAGGGGATATAGAGAAAGAGAAGAGGAACAAGAACAATAACTACAGTCTTTCTGGTTTCATTAGAGTAGTAATTAAATGGTCTTTGGCATTGATGGAAACATGCAGAGTACAGATGCGTTCTCTACATCAGGGGGTTTTGTCAGCCACCAACCTGCAAGCATGGAGAGGAAAGGAGAACTTGCACAAGATTGCACATAGAGGAAGAAGAACAGTCAACGGCCTACACATTGACCTTGATCAACACAAGCAGGGAGAAGGGTGGCACACAGGGCCAAGGAATGGATTGTGGCATTTTGTGGAGCTATCACAAAAAAGAGACCAACTACCTGTTCTGTGAAGGGAATGTAATGTGGGGCATTTGGCAGTCTTAGCTGGTCCAGGCAAATGCACAGGCAGCAAAGTTTATCAGCTTGTAACTTTAGTAGAGTTGACATCTTGATGCTACGTTAAGCTTTCTGAGGTGCAGTTTTGGGCAGTTTTCTAAATTAAAACTTGCCAAATATTCTCTCATTTTCCTGCAAAAAGGAGAAATAATCTCTTTTCTTTATGCTTTTGATGTGATCCAATTTTAGAGTAGAATGAAAGAAGTAAGCAGGGAGGTAATGAGTAGAGTTGGAAAGGTAGGCTCCTTATTAAAATGGCTCGCGTAATGTAATAGAAATCATGACAACAGGCTTTGAAGAGCATCATAACCTGTAAAGCTAATATGATCTACTAAAATTATTTTCTAGCTTCTCTAGAGTAAACACGTGAAAATGACATTTTCTAAGCAGACTATTAAAATAATGTTTCTTTTTAAAAGTATTTCTTACATTTTTTTAGTCTTTCATCACAATAAAGAGAAGGTGAAAGAAGAAGGATTTTTAGAAAAAGGTGTGCTCGCAAAATTTATTTTTTTTTATGTTTCTCAGACATAACCTGATATGTAGTTCATGGTACACAGCAATTGCTAACTGCATAGGAAATTATTTTCTTCTGAAATAATATAATTTTTGATTATTGGTGCACACAGTATTTTTAAGCTCTAGCAGGAGCGGGCAGATAATATAAAGCCTGATTCATCTCAAATACAAGATATTTTTTGCATTAAATACTATTCAACTTCTGGAGCCACGCTTTACTGAATTGCTGCTCTTTTTATCTGTGTCTGTATCAAGAGAATATTTCAAGAGTGTACCATATTAAATATTTAACACCAATTTATTGCTTGTGCAACTTCAGGTTTAGTTAATTTACTTCAGAGATGAATTTGGTTCTTAAGCTATATTGATTCTTTAAGTTAACAAACAAAAATACACTTAGAGGCCAATAAGAACAATAACAGACATACATTATTTTATGCCTGTTTAAGCAATGAAGGAGAACAGGAAATCAATAAAAAGGGCTTCTTGTATTCATAGGAGTATCTGATGGCTATAGTGAGACAAGAATAATTTAAAAGACTATATATATGGGGTTTTGCAGTGAAAAATAAGGAGCTCATAAATCTTATTCTTTGGCTGTGATTACATTGCTATTCTTTCCAAAAATAGAATAATTCATAATGTGTTAAATTTGTATTCAAGACAATTCCATCACTTTCCCATCAATGGCACTTTTTTAAAGTCAACACTGGTTGTTTTTCTGTAACCTGTGTGCTGGCTCAAACATGAGTTAATTCAGGGAAGCCCTGTATGTCCATGTTCCACAGGCTGACGACAACGCAGCCTTGTTAGGAGTGGGAAATTCTCCCCCTTCTGGGTCTGCAGACAGGAAAGTTTCACTCCCAGCTACAAGTTCTGGAACCTGTAGAGGCACAGAAATAATCTGCCTCTAATATCACCTCTTTTTTCTACATGGGGTATGACCTGTGGCTCCATTAGGATGTCTGCCTTTAGTCCTATTTCTTTCCCATGTGGCAGCAACTCAAGGCAGAGAGAAATGTCGCTAAAAATGCTTATGGTCATTGCGCATGTTCTGCCACCTCCACTAAGAGGCAAATATGCAAAGTGGCATTCACAAAAACTGCAAAAAGTCCATCACGTCATCCCAAAGAGCAAAACCACATATATGTACAGAAAGAAATGAAAGAAAAAGATGAAGAAGAAAATGAAGAAGAAATTGTGAATAAAGGCAGATAGAATGCGGATGCAAAAATCCTCCATATGAATGGCATATTACAGACCTAGCACATCTTGTATATCCTTGAATCAGTGCTCACATGTTGAGAGGTATGTGTCAATGTATGGACAGATTTCTCCCTGGGAAGTGTTGGGAGAAATATAAGAACCTAATGCAGAACATCTTGGGGAGTCAGTAAAGGACAGAGAGGAGAGAAAAGAATTAATTTCCACAGCCTGTGGCTACTGCTAAGAAATGCGGGAAGGAAAGAAGCATGCATGGAAATATATCTCTACATGTGGCTGTAGTCTGTCAAGATGACTGTATGATGACTGTTACTACTGCTGCTGCTGCTGCTGCTGCTGCTGCTGCTGCTACTACTACTACTGATACTACCAGTACTATACAAATAGCCTATTTAGAAAGAAAAGGCCAGCAAATAGATCAAAAGTTAATGAATTTTTCCCTGCTTGAAGTCCTGTCTCAGAAAAAAAGTATGGCAATTCTTTTATTAATTAGAGAGAATATGTTAAAAGAACAGCTGTGCCCTGGCCTCAGCTGTGCACCATCAACCCTGGGGATCCAGTGTTCATGAAGGATGAATAATTCCTCAGAGAGATAATTCTTTCCATTCTACCATTTTTTGTGGCCTTTGCCTCATATTTTTATTTGACCTCATCTCAGTCCCAAAAAAGAAAGAGAAACAGGGGAGTTTTACAGGAAGTCCCAAGATGTTGTTTTTTTTTTTTTATGCATCAGTTCACAGAGTTGCAGTTATCTAGTAAGACCAAGCTTCTCCCCCTCTCTCTCTCAAGCTAGACTCGATGTTTTCATTATTTCTAAGATACCAATTAAACAGAGACATGGTACGTCTCACTTTAAAATAGTTTTTATAAGTTTGTAAGGATTCTTTCTACACTACTAAAGACAGGCTCCTCACAATTTACTTTTTAAGCTGTTTTCGAGTCATAGACCATTACTTCTATCTCAATTTGTTAAGAAGCATGGGAGAAGAAGGTGGTTTTATTTAGACTTTGTGTGAACATATGTGACAGAATCGAACTAACCACATGGAGAGAAGGCCCTGAGCAGATGGCTTCAATTAATCATTAACCTTCACAGAGACTGATGAGAGTGGGAGGAGTCCGGGGCTTTTACAAACCCACTTCCCTCCCCTTCCCCTCTTCATTTTACAGGGAAAAGAGAAAATTGATGTTTAAGAAGGATATGCTGTTATGGGAATGCTGGGGGTGGGGGATGAGCAGTGAGCTGATTTAGGACAGACCAGGAAACTTGTTTTTCTAAGAATGTTATGAACTTGTAGGAATGAGAGGTCTTGTGAGGAAATAGATGGAGAGTTGTTGGCTCTGAATCCTCATACCCAAATTTTAAGGACTGTTGCACTACCGCAGTCCTTTTTTCTCTATTTTGTGTTGTGGTCTGGTCCTTCTGATCCATGAGTCAATAGCCTGGTGACATCTGGTGTTAATGGTGGGATGTCCTGGGGTGAGGAGGAGGGAGAGAGGGACAATGACAGGGAAGGATGTGAGACAACAGGACTTGTTCATGAGTCTGAAGGAAAGATACACATCCATACTCTTCCTCAAGGGACAAAAGTGGGTGGGAAAAGCAGGGCATATTATGACAACCCCATATTCCATTATTAGTAATGGAGTAGTTTTTCCCTGTTTTCTTACAGGCATGTGGAGTTCCTGAGGCTGGAACTGTTTCACAGCGCCTTTACTTCAGCAATAAACATCTATGCTACTCGATACCTAGAAGCCTTTTCCCTAAGAACCATAAAAAGCCATCATGTTATTGTACCCTTGGTCCCATTATTTGCTTGGTTGGTATGTCAGAGGAGATTATAACTTGCCAGAGGACAAACTTTAAGCTCATGAAACTATTCTCTTGAGACAGAAGTATAAAAATCACTCCATACCCTCCTTAGACAGCCTTACAGAAATGTTTAATCTAACACTGAAATGCATGCTGTGAAAATTCATTAACAGTACAGGATCAGACTAAGACGAATGGCTGCTATTTTAGTTTGCCTATAGGGAAGTAAGTGCCCTAGGCACCAATGGGCTTTTCGCCATTTGAATGTGCTATGGTTGACAAATGCAAGGCCCACTGTGTATTATAAGAGAAACCTGGGAAGATAAGGCCAAACCACTAGAGGGAGTGGCTAGTTATATTTTGCAGATGAGATCATCTGGCAGAAATGAGAGAACTAGCACAGAGAAATCTAGAGAGGCCTAGTAAGGAAAAGGAAAGGCTATTCAAGAACAAAACAAAACAAAACAAAAGTTTTGCGTAAGGCAAAAACGTACCACACAGTTACTATTGTTTCTGTTTCAGGAAATTTGACTTGTCTGATTGAATGTTAAAGTCTTTCTGCAATGCTGAAGAAGGTTAGTCCAGAGACATACGACAGAGCTGTGCACGAAAGGCAACGTGTGCAAATGTGCCTGTGCAAAATAGGCAACCAATGTAAAAACGTCGTGAAAATTGCAAAAGGTCTTAAAGGAAATCTCAGCAGCGTGTGAGGATCCAAGCTATCTCAGAGAATAAAGATATTGCAGAAACGTTCTGGAGAAGTCCAATATATTTGCAAACACTGTTTTTATAGAGAACTGGAGACAGACCAATGTCTGTGGAACTTTCTAGTAACAGGACTTTAAGGGACTTGGGGAGCTGCTGCTAAACTAAAACCCCACGTTTATCACTGAAGACACCTAGGTTGTGTTGACTGCAGCAGTATTATGAAGGAACTTCCCCCTGTTGCAATAAAATAATTGAATATTTTCAGTTCAGATCAGAACCGATCTGAGAACATAATTTTGAACTGATACTAGAGGAATGGATTCCTGTAGACAGAGAGAATATACGACCTCAGTATAAACACCTTTTATGCACATCAAAGACTCAAAAATGTAACTTGTCTAACTAGACCTAGGAGGGAAATCACACTCATGACTGTCAGGTTTATATAGAGTCCGTGTGTAGGGCAGTCCCGACTTTGAAATGATACCCATTAATGATAACGGCCTCAGCATTTGCAGATATCTTAAAAAAGACAGGAAATCTGCAGATGAGATACCCAGAGAAATTACTAAAGGAAACTATGATCAGAGCGTTGTCGGAAGGGAAAATGATACACTATCAGAAATAAACTAAAGGCAAAAGTTCTTAATTTTATGATTGTTGACAATTCCTGTGCGTCCCCTGCTTTTCCTGGTACTACAGTTACAAAATACACTTCGCGGCATCTCTTCTCTGTGGCTTGCGTTCTTCCTTGTCATTCCTACCATCTCTATCCATCTCTACTGTGATTCCTGTCGGTTGGTCTTCTGACTTTCAGCTTTCTCCATTTTCAAACATCTGCTGTAAATGGATGTGTTTTTCCCTGTTCCTGTTGTTTCTCCTATTGGCTCTGCTGTTTAACTGAAAATACTATTTTAACATGAATGTGTGCCAAGAATACATTGCAAAGCTAAAAAAGATCTTCCAAGTAAAAGGGGGGATTCTCAGGGAAATGTAGTGTACCTCCAGTAAACTAATTAATTTTTTCAACTGTTATGTTCTACAATGGAAATGCATGAGGCAGTTACAAAAA
This sequence comes from Larus michahellis, assembly GCF_964199755.1. NCBI lineage: Eukaryota > Metazoa > Chordata > Aves > Charadriiformes > Laridae > Larus > Larus michahellis. The sequence continues at coordinate 39,969,335 of NC_133930.1, read as the reverse complement.
TGGTTTTATTTACTTAAAAACTGTAATGAGATCTTTGGATCCATTATAGATGTAGAATGAATCTGTAAGCAGTTAATAACGTAGTAACTCATAAGGAAGCTAACAGAGGATTTGACATATCAGTTTGTACTTTGAAGCCATTAAGATGGCTTCACAGATATAGTTATACTCTTTTTCTTTAAGGAAACATTACTGAGCATGTGCACTTATTAAGTCTCAAATCTTAAGAGTCTACAATGCTTCCTTGTAGTTCAGAGAATTTGAAAATACATTCTCCTATAGCACACTCTCAAGCCTGATGACAGAAATTAGTGGAGTGGGAAGTACCAATGGCAATAGAGACAGAGTGGTCTGGATCACTTATGAAGGTGAACCTATTTAAGTGGCATGTTTCTAATATAATTTTATATGAAATCATACATAAAATTATGCATGTAGGACTGAGACTGCAAGCCATAAAATGAAAGTGTCCAGAAACACACTAATGTTGAAAAGGACTTAAGATGTAAGGCAGACAGTTACCTATAACTTCAAGAAGATGCTCTATGAAGCCATGTAATATTAATTGATAGTTAAGCAGTGGGATAGCAAGAAAAGTGGGTTAACACACTTTTTTAAATGACAGCAATGATCCCATTCCTGGAACGATATATGCAAGTGCCTAATATTGATGTTTCAAAAAGGATGCTCTTGGAAAATTGAGCAGTGAGCCCTTGCTGCTTGTTTTCTGAACCAACTGATAGAAACACAATTTACAGTGATTCTTAACAAGCTCAAAGAATTTATTTTATCTAAGAAACAGTAAAATATGACTTAATTTCAGCATGCAAGTTAACTCAATGCAGATGGTATTTTTGAAGCGGGAACATTTCTTTAATCTAATAGAGAATGGCCTAATAAACTATAAGTACAGAGCAAGATAAACGTGCAGCTACAAGGTGTAAGATTTTTAACAGTAAATAATTAAGACAATGGTCTTACAGATGTGACTCCTTTACAAATCCAATCTTTTATCTAATATATGTATGCCTTACTGAAAAACCTAATACACTTTAATTAGAAATTCTAGGCTTGTGATTGCAGGTTACCAGTTGTACTGACTGTTGGTCAAAGAAAATGATCACACAATCCTCTGCCATATCCGTGAAAGGAATCAACCAAAGGAGTAAAGATGCTGATGCTGGCTTCTGTGAGACTAAAGCAGCTCTGTGTCAGGATCTCCACGGAAGCCCCAGTAGGAAGTACAATCTAGGACAATAAACTTTTTATGCCATTTACCTGCCTTCAAATACTTTGGGAGGGAGTTTCAGTGTCTGCAGTTAAGTATTGCTTTAAATATAAGCATATCCTGAACAACTCCACTCTAAATACACACAGAAACATTAACTATTATGAATAAAACTCAATTAAATATGCAAAGCAATAATGTCAAAAGGGAACTGACAAGAAACATTCACATGAGGTGAAGTTTTGAATTTTTTTCCTCTTTGACCTTTACGTTTAGGAGTGTGTGACAAAAATATTTGAAGAGAATTTTTTTTTATTATTTCTGGAGCAAAATGAACATCTTGGTGCAGAGATATGGACTGTTTTAAAACAGAAAAATATGGGTTTATGTGGATGCTTTTCTATTTGTATGAAAGATAAAGATCTTTCAAGGAAAAAAGGTTTCTAAGAAAAGCAAGAGGAAAGTTCGTTTTGTTATTATAACCTTGGCGCTGTATAAAATAAATAAGGCTTTTGTATTGATTCAGCTGAAGATCCATTTCAGACTCTTGTTACAGACACCCTGGTCAATTCCTGTATGGATCTAGGGCTTGACTTAAAACAATCCACAAAATCAACTAAAAAGTAATCACAATGAAACAGGCTTATTTCAACACAAAGTGGGGCCTGTTAGCAGCCCTAGAACATGTTGGTTTGGAGGATGCTGAAAAAATCAACAAAACTTTTAAGTACGTACTTAAGTTTAGGAATATGCTTAAATCTATCCTTGATCTGCAAAGCGTTCAGATGGATGCCTAATTCCAGTGAGATGCATGAGACCTAATCACATGGCTGTGTACTTCGTTGCGCAGTATCTCATTAACAGCACCATTGCAAGTAGCCACTTTATTATTAAAGAATTCTCCTTTTTTCTTACAAACAGCCAAAAGAGCTTTTTTTTTTTTTTTGAACCTACCATCCTTTAACTTATGGATGCCAGGATTTAACATGGATACAAAGGACAAAACAAGAATCTTGGTGAGAACTTTTCAGTTCACAATAAATGTTTTGTTCGATTGCTCTGTATTTTTCTCCATGCCTCTCCCACAAAACCAATACATGAATCAAATGAACAACTTGATACAGCATGACTATAGTAACAGGGTTGCTCCAGAAAGGAGAAATGGATGAAACCTGCTCAGTACGGTCATTGCACGCTTTACTTTTAATTTGAACTTTCCTATTTGAATCAATTTCCTATTAGCACCCCTATTCACAACTGCCTAGAAGACAAATGGTGATGACTTAGAATTATCTTTCTCTAAACACATATACAGACATGTAAATTGTTCCTGTCCTTCCCCATACAACGTAACTGCATCAAGAGATCTCTGCTGCTTAGTGCCTGCCTGGAGGCAACATGGGTCATAACCTCTGTTTCATTCACAGTCACACTCACACGTACAACTTCTACCTGTTAAGCAGCAAAAAGAGAGGAATGGCTCAGCCTTAGGTTTATTTTTCCTATCAGATTGTGGGATAAATCTTGTGTGTGAGTCTTTCAAATGTTGAGACAATCTAAGACTTTTTCTTAGTAACAAACCAAGCTTACAAAGTGGTTTTGGCCACCCTTGTAGATTCATTCATTGAGAGTATCTAGAGAATAAGTCCTTAGAACATTTCAGCAGTAATAGTTTACACAATGTATAACATGGTCTCAGACTATCAGCATGTTTGAAGTCCCAAACAAGATCAAAGCTACTTCACACAGTGTGGTCAATACTTGAAACTTTTGTATACTGGAGAAGAAGCAGCAGCCAGACGTAGTGAAAGCAGACCACGTGCCCAATGTGAGCGGGCTTAAAAGGCAGGAACCTTTCAGATTTTGGTTCTCTCTCACTGGTCAGTATCATTCAACTTTCCTGCTACGCAAAAAATGGGTCAACGTTGTGGACTGTTTGGGCAATCACTTTTAAAGGACAGACATAAAATAGAATGACGTTTTCACTTTCACAATACTTTTATCCTCTTATGTAGTAGTTCATCGCCAATTTGGAGTGCGAGCAGATGGAAATTGCCATAGACAATGTTTTAAAAAGGAAAACCATATGAAGGTAGAAAATACCCCTAATAATGAAATCAAACCGAAGAGAACTGAATTGAACGTCAAGATCCTCAAGAAATCTGAACCAATCTAACTTCTCAGTGTTGTCAGAAAAGTTAATCCTGCTTCCTCTTCTTTCCTTTTTTGTTTTTTGTCTCTGCTGTTCAGGTAGTCATAAGAGATGATGCATGGGATGGGGACAGGATTGAGAAGGTGGGGACAAAGATACTGTAGGTTGTAGGATGTGACACACATAGCCTTGAGCTTGTCTTTTGTGTCTTGGGAAACTTCATCATCAGAAGAGGGCTCTGAGGAAGTCTTGAGACAAAAATTCAGTGGACTACAGGAACTCAGGGATTTTTTCCAGAATCATGTTTTCTGTAAGCAGGCAAACTCCTTACCAAGATGTAAGGGCTACACTTTTGAAGTAGGCTGTATTAATTCCTCTATCCACATTTCAATTCATGTAGATGGGGACTTAGTTAATCAAGGATATATGGATTTCAGTGTTTCAGCAGCTGGAATCACATAAAGTCTATTCAAACACTGCATCTGAAAGCTTGCACTTAACAAACTTTCCTCAACAACCTACTCTGCAGCCAGACCAGGAGACTTATGAGGAAAAAAACCAATCAGATTCAACCTTCTGTTGAATCAGGAGGTTCAACATTAAACCTGGATGTGGAAGAGCACACAGAAGTTGAGCGAAGGAGAAGTTATTCAACCTCTTTGTAACTTCAGAAACATTTTTTTCTTTGCTTAACTTGTCTTTATTTTTTTTCTAAAATTCTATTTTTCTGGCTCACAAATGTGATCATGTAACCAGAAGCTGATATTCATAAAACCAAAACACGATCTCCCAAGTAGTAGTTTACTGTTTATTAATAAACTGTCTTACCTGAAAGACACAGAAGAGGAAAACACTACTATATACTTTATGTTTAGTCTCTCATGTATATTTATGACTGCTTCTCCTTATGCTTCTGTGCTTATGCTAATTGGGTTTAACATAGCTTTTTACTGTTCTCAAAACTGAAAATAACTTGTTTTGTTCTGTTAGGAATTCACATAAAAATAGATAAAGACAAGGCAATTTTATGCTTAGATGGCATGCTACTCATGGATTAGTGGACTCTAATGCAATAGAATGGGTAAGACAAAAGTGGTATCAATATTGTAAAAGATTCACACTTGCATGTCTTGGGGCTGTCTGAGGCTCCTCCCTCCTGCACACTGCCTCCCTCTGACCACCATGCGTTTCTGCTGTTTGCTGCATATGAGTTTATTTTGAAACAGCCAAGTTTTAAGTTTTTGCAGAATTTATAACCTCCACAGCAAAAAAACCAAGCACAGATGTTGCCTGTATTGCTCCACACCTTAGAATTGGCGTATTTTCCAAGAAGCCCTATTGCCTCTCCTTGAGGAGACTTGGGGTCTTGTGCTGACAGGATCTCCTGTATTCAATGACTGAGTTCAGAATGATCACTTAATTTATTTAGGTTAATTTTAAGCAAAACTGTATTTAAAAGTCATGCAGATGTGCAAACACTTGCTGGACGTCTCTCCACAATGGCACTGATAGAGCTTGATATACTTTTAGTCTCCTCTGCTATCTGTTTCTTTTTTGGCTAGAAGAAAATCCTCTTCACAGGGCTTGAGCAGCAGATGTAACTCACAGCAGAGATTTCATGACATTAGAAGTAGCTACAAGGAATGCCAAGGATGACCTGCTTCTAATGAAGTGGTGTAAAACACACTTTGTTGAAGTCTCTACCCTCACTGTGTTTGCTTCTTCTGTTGGTTTGGTTTTGGTGTGGTGGTGTTGTTGGTTTTGGGTTTTGGTTAACTTTTTTTTTGTTTAGACATGGTTGAAAAAGGCGCAAAAATGAAGGTCAAAAAAGGGTCAGTGAGAACTAAGGTCTTCTACATACTTGTGATTTTAGTCACAGCATTTGCTCCTGTGATATGCAGGAAGATATGTTAAAGCATGGACACAGAAATCAGGAAAGCTGGAGTTTTGATGTCCCCATTCTTATGGTATCCAATGTCATATGGCATCTGTCTTCAATAAAGAGGGGCACAATAATATTTAAAGACTGGTACTTGTTAAAGACCTAACATCCTAGAGCTAAACAGTCATTCTCCAATTTCTCCTTTGCAAAGGGCACTACACAGATGAGGCTCTCCTCTGGACGAGCGGCTAGGAAATTGCCTTACGGAAGGACAACACTAATTTGTGCTCCCTGACTGGGAAGCAATATAGCTACTGGCTGTGTCAGAAATTTCTGTAAGTCTTGTAGGTTATGAGTTCATTCTTTAGCAACCAGACCACAAGACAGGCAAGCTTCAGAATCAATTTTTCTGTACTGTGGCTGTGCACTTCTGGTCATTTTGGCATTCCTCATGTTTGTATGGTGTTCTTTATGTGAAAAAAAAAAAGCTATAAAATATTAGTTAAGTATAATACTTAGCAATGCCTTTCCTGAAGAATATGCAGTTTTAGTATGCAAACAATACCCAAAAAATAGATAGTAAGTGATTGAAACAAGCAGTATTTTTTACAATTAATTAAATCACCTCTTCCTTTTTTCAGTAACTCAGTATTGCACAACGAAATAAATTGTTTTGTTATTTGATATTATTTGATTTTAATTAAAAAAATTTGAAAAGTGGGTAGCTAACTAAGCAGTCACTCTCGGACAACTACTCTTAGAAAGTAATGACAGGTAAATTCCTTCTCCTTTGAAAAGAGAAAAAGTGTACTTCCAGATAAGTATGTACCTCTGTACATACATGAATGTTTTTCCTGCTGAAGTGCTATGAGAGAGAAAAACTAAACCACACCAAATCATGCCCCAGTATGGCACACTTTACAGTTGTTTATGTTAGCAACTTTATATCCATTTATATTCCATATAATTTATTGTTAGCTGTTTATTTTGAACCAAAGCCAAAGGCAGATATTTATCATACCTCATTAGAAATTCAGCTAAGATTTTGTGGCACTGTCATTTCCTTACTAACTGCAGAAATTAGTCAGAAAAAGGCAGTTCAGAAAAACACAATATCATACACATATGATATTCCACAAACAACATTACACAGAAAAGTACCTGCAGTTTCTTAATGTTGTTGCCCAATTGTTGTAACTCAGTTGTGGCCCAGAAAATGATCCATTTAAAAAAAAATCTTGAAAGATAAAATAAAAGTGGATACTATCCCTCTAAAGATAAAATCACTGTAGTGAATAGGCAGAGGAATGCGTGCTATCGCTGTGTGATTTATTACCAAATCTTTGACAGTCAGGAAAATCTCTCCCAAAGCAAGTATGGAAATGATTTCAGTATCGCTGCTTCTTGGTTCAGTGAAAACACAGGCACAACCCCTGAACAGTGCTGGCTTCCATTTTGTGTTTCCTGGGCACTTCCAAGGCTGCTAATCTGGAAGCCAGAACTGAATGTCCCAGAGGAACAGATCAAGCAGCCTATCTGGTCATTCTGACTTTAAACTATTTGTTAATCTTGCTAAAATGGTTGCACTAATAATCTCTTTTCAGTAGATAAGGACAAATCCACTTCTACAGGTTTTTGATTACTTAAAGTACGCTGTTGCCTTCCAACAGGAAATGAATTTAGGTCAAACTGTGTATTACCTGACCTTATGTTACTAGTTCTACCTTGTCCACAGAGAACAAGAGGTGTGTTTTCACATACTGATTGGCAAGGTAGTGTTTTGACAGTCAGTTTGATTCTTTCTAGCAGCACTTCCACTGAAGTTAAGTCATAGATTGTTGTCTTAACTTTCTAAAACACCAAAAGCTCGATTTTCTCATGCAATAAAAAAACACACACAAATAAGGAAAGTGCATGCAACAACCAAACCAAGTTACAAAATAAGCAACTCATTTACAAGCATGCCATGCCACCTCAGAAAGAACAATGATTTGGCTTCCACTGTGCAGAGGGAAAGAGAAAACAATCCTTGGGAGGGCAATAAAAAGAGAGTGAGGTTTTTCCTTAGCTGCCCATGGCTGGCATAGGTGGGTTGGAAACAGCTTTTTAGGAGGTTGTAAAGGAGGGGGACATGAATTTATTTGCTGTGGTGTTGGCATATGGCAGGTAAAATTCAGTCCTCAACTCTGTCTCCCCTGCACCCAGTACACTGCCTCCTTCCACAGCCCCTCTCACCTTAGCTGACCTCATTAAGGGCCAGGGCAGGGACATAAAATCCTTTTCTCTGCTCAGCCACTCACACTTGGAGTTGGAAGAGGGGCACAAAATAAGCCAGCTCCCCACAGATCTCATCAGCGGCACAAGGGAGGCAACTGGCCTGTCTAACTCTTCACCTCCACCTTATTTCATGGCTACAGGACCTTTGGAGACTCATATTACTCACTGCTGATAAAGGCTTATTAGCCCCATTCTGGCTGCTGTCCAGAGTCAACTATACCATGTCAGAGCAGGAGTGTCTGTCCCTCCCTGTGAATGCCAGTATAGCTCACCTGGGAGCTCACAAATATAACTGGAGAGCACTATGCAGCATACTGGAGGAGTTTTCTGAAGAAACAAAGTAAGCTGGGAGCCTTCACTGAAGCTCAAAGCAATGCTGACTTCACAGTCCTCACTGAAAGTGGAAAGTAAGCAATTTTTTCCTGGGTTTTGGTTTCAGCGTCAGAGCTCAAGGCAGCCAGCCCGAGCTGCAACTAATTCAGATCTCATCAGTCTGCATGGATTGCTCTCAGTTGCAGTATAAATTATATTTCGTCTCTCTATACCAGAAATCTAACAGTGTAAAATAAAAGGATGACTGATAAATATTGAGTTAAGCTTCTCCGCAAGTCTTTTATCTTCAACAGCTTTCTAAAAATCTCCGTAACATCACACTACATTTATAATTGTGCAACAATATTATATAGCTGTCTCGTCCAAGTAATTCACACAGTATTATTCACCAAGTAATTTGGAAATGTTGGTTTCCACTTTGGTTCAATCACCTGGTTTTATCGTGACCTGCTGGCACTGCTATAATCCCCTTCCACCTTGACTCTCCTGAAACACTTTCATTTGTGCATCTGCTTGTCCTTTCAGTCCAGTTTTGGAAACTGTGAATGCTCTTCCAAAAGCCCCCAGAGCTAAGTCATAATATAAGCAGTTGGAGAAATAGCACAGCCAGAGGGAGGTTGTATCTTTTCTTAAGTTTACAGATTGCAACTAGAGTATCTTTTCAAAAGTTTTGCATGAAAATTTGACTTTTTCAGCAACTGAAGTGCATTATATTTACCTAATATGTTTTTCTTATTTTTAAAAAGACTATGTAAATTTTAGTGTCCTATAGTACTTTTCCATTATATTGCTACATCTCAGAGAAAACATCTCAGACAATGCAGCTTTACAAAAGCCCTTCTTTTGGGTTCCAAACAGAAGACTGTGAAGTTGTCTGCTTTTATCACTCCTCCAAATGCATATTGTCTTCCACCTACTCTGCCAAAGCACAGTTTATGTCTAGAAAGAAGGAATAACAAGGAATAAATCTGAAGAGAAGATAAGAAAGGTTGAGAAAAGTAAAGAGATTCTGAAAAAGGAAAATAGTTTTCAAGAGAGGAAGTACTTCGTTTGTAGAGATCAATAGCAAAAACAGACCTTAAAATTATTTAAGAGAGGTGAGCTGACATCACTGTGGACCAAAGACACATGTAAAACAAAATGAAAGTTTTACTTCAGTGAGGCTTTGAATTATACTTTATGTTGGTGTGGGATGTGTTTAGCAATGACAATTAAAAACACAGCATGTTTTTTGGCCAAGATATGTAGTAGGTGGTGTCCTTCTTCCTCCATTCCAAGAAGCTTATGAATGTGACGGTCTCACCCATTTTCTACCTGAGAAGCTGACAGGCAAGTTCCCATGTTCCACTTTTTTATGTGATTTGCAACTTTAGTGATATTGTCAGCTATTTTCAGATAAGTTTCAATGCTACAAAAATTTTCTGGATGATCCCCAATATGCATTCTAGAGACCCTGTCTACCTTCTTCTCTGAGTATAACACTATTTTTAAAGTTATATTATTTGGTTTTGTGGGTGGCTCAGTTATTTTATGCTGTAGTGTCTCAGAGGACTACCATCTCGCCCCAGTGATTTACTGCAATGGAAGCTCTGGCTTTCCCCTCTTTCTCTCTGAGAGTGCCATACCTTCTCCAGCTACAAGGAGATCCTACAATATACACCTCTCGATACACATGTCCTCTTCCTCTGATGAAGGGGCATCCAGTGAGGAGAAAACACTTGGCTTATACAGTTTACACTTGGTTTACACACTTTATTACATTTATTCTTAGGTGCTCTAACAGAACAGTGCCCCTCCCTCCAGCCCCACATCTCAAAACATCATACTCCTCCTCCAGTAAATTCTCAGTCCCACAGAAATATCCTATTATATGTTCAACTCCTGCCCAGCAGTAACTATGCCATGGAGAGTGGGAAGAACCTGGTAGGAAGTGGGAGCTTCTCCAAATTAGAGAATCCTGTCAGCACTAGCAATTATTATTAACAATAGATGGGATGATATCAGCACTGGAGAGGACTGTCCTTGATCGGTGTTTGAAAAAGACTTGTGCCTGTCTTAACTGACTGCAAAGACATAGTCAGTGTCTTTGTAGTCTAACAATGAATGGTTTGTTAAAAAATAAACAATGGCTAAATTAATTTCTTGCAGGGACTTCTATTTAAAAAAAAGTATGCAGTGGAGCCCAGCATCACAGCAGAGCTAGCTTACAGCTGCAGAAAGCTGTGCTAGTGTGCCAGTGTGATTCCAGTTTCAGCTGACCACTATGAAGCTCTTCTGAAGTGGGGAGCAAAAAGAAATGGTCAGCAATGAGAGTCTTGTGATTGAAGTCTATTAAACTCAAAGTTAGTTATATTAACCACATCTTTGCATATATTTTTTTTTTTTTTAATATTTACTTTCTCTAGTTTTTGTGACCATTTTTCCATACAGGCAAGATGAGGAAACTAATTAAAAAAACTGGCAGCTACAGTGAAACTGGCTAGGCACAAAGTCCCCTTAGTCATTCCAAAGACACTGTTTGTTGTTATTACAAGTAAAACAGTTTCAGATAGCAGTAGGGCTTCAGGGTTGACTTCGACCTCTTTCAGTTATGCAAACTGATTGTATATAGTTCATCCAGTTATTGACAAACAGGTTATTTTGTCAACATCAATGAAAGAGAAGAAATGTATTAGGTATATCCTGATGACACAAAGATAGCTGAGCTCTGGGGATGGCATATGGGACTTAGTTCTCTCCTGACTCAAAATTTGGAAAGGGGTGTTAACTAGGGACCTTCTTTCTCTTTGATTTTATTTCTTTGATATCAGTTTATTCTGAGCAAGCTGGACCCAATTCTGTAGGTCTGTTTCAAAAAAGAGTTGAACAGGTCAAGTTTCACATGCTACTTAATCTATAAAAATATTTTATTTTACTCTTGAGCACAGATGCCTCAAGATTCAGAGGTCATGATAAAGCAGCTGGTTTATTTCCAACTTTCCTTGCTTTGATGGAGGGAAGTCAGAAGAAAATCGCCCTTTCCTTGTTATTAGAAAGCATGAGAAGCTGTAATTTCTCAATAGATGATCTCCTGGTAATGAAAAGTACAAGTATACTTGTTCAGATGATGAGTGGCTCTGGAAGCTCTGCCTGCTTTGTCTTCCATAGAACCAAAAGGTGCTAAATAACTATATTCCTCATGTCTCTGCTCTTTTTAGGAATGCGTTTAGAGCAAATGGCAAAAAATAGAGTAATTAAAGAAGGACCTTTTAATTTGTTCACAGAATAGTTCTTGATTGATACTTTTAAACTTTGTAATGGCCCAAAAGAGAACGATGGACTGAATCCCCCTTTTAACTTCTTGCTGTGGGTATCACACAAACAAAAATGTATTATTTCTAGTCCAGACAATTAAAATTGCAAGGGATGGTAGTTGCGCAGAAAAAGCTGGGGGAGGAAAATATCAACCAGATATTGCTTGGCAAAGTCTTTGAATAAAAGGACTTGTGTCAACAAATCTGAACTACATTTACAGTCCTGTTAGAGATTATGCCAGTTCAACGGCCAAAGGTATATCAATCTTAACCCACAATGAAGTTACTTATTAATCCAAACGCAAACGTGTACTTGATAATACTTTATTACCTTCTCAATAACACATCTGCAGCCAGCAACCTAAAAACTTCTTTCTGACGTAGCAATGACTGAAACCATTAACTAACCTCAAATTCCTTTTTTGCCTCCAACTTATAAAAGTAAATAAGATTAACAAAAGTAGCTATGGTTACAGTCACAAATGCAGTCATATGAGGATATGTGGTAATGACCCAAGTCAGTCCTGAAGTCAACCCATTCACGTATTTTTAGCTATTCTCTCTGCTGAAATAGTGAACTTGCTAATACTTTAATGATCACTCTCAACAAAATATCATCAAATCACTACCACTGAAGATACTGCAAATACACAGAGTTATTCAACAGAGGTAAATGCAATCAGGCAGGAACAGCCCCTGCCTAGAGGGTCTGCAAGTGAGGAGTTTCTTCCACAGATACAGAAATGACAATATTCTGAAAGTTGTACAAGACAAACAGTAAAATCCATTTGCTGCCCTTAGGTGTTTTCTGTATTAGACTGGCAATTGTGGGAGAGCTGTGAAGGAGTGTGGCTAGGCAACACAACTGATTTATAAATAGGAGACTGCTACCTTCCTGAACAAAATTAGAGGTGACTGCTATAAGCACCTATTATCAGTTAAAAAACATCCCTCTAATCTAGTTCCACCAAAAAACTATGGTGGTATTAAACAACTTGTATACAAATCTAGGAGCCCAAAGGAAAAAAATCACATAAACTACCCTACATGTTATATAGTGGGCTTTTTGCATTATTCTCTTGAAATTTGGCCCCCCTCTTTTTAGTCTAACACAGAGCTGGAAGTCTGTAGCAATAACAGCAGACTACCTAAAGATAAATCACTGTTATTTTCTAGTTTCAATTAAAAATGCTGAAATAAAACTTTTAAAAAATGAGAGCTGACAGGACACAGTATTATGATCTACTGCTATTTATTGGAATCTGTCTGTCACCTTATGCATGTATTTATAGGATAGGCAGAATGAATAAACACACATATTAGAGGAGACAGACAAGTATACACATTTCAGTAAACTGGGAAAAAGACCTGCCGTGATCTCATGACCCAAAACAATACAGCTTTCACAAACAACTAAAAAGAACCACATTTTGGATAAAAGACATTTTCAAAGTGGACAATGAACTGCTAAAAAAACCCATAGTACTGTGATAAAACAAAAATGAAATAGATTTCTACTGTACGAGGAGAGTTACTGCCTGAAAGGCATAGATCTCTTAATAGCTCAGAAAGAGTAATATGGAACAATTTTTCCATTGGAAAAAGAAGAGTCAGTAGTAGAGTTCTTTAATAAAAATAAGAGGAATTTTGGAAGTAAAGTTATTACATAGCCTCTCATTAAAACACATGAATTCAAGAAACTGAATAGCAAAGTTATTAGACTTTCTGACTTACAAAATGCTCATATGATGTATCTGTGAAGACAAGTACTTCTGACTCAGTTTACTAACAGCAACTGTTTACTGTTAGTTACAAATTACCTATGACATTTTTTGTTTCTAATGTATGCAACAATGAATTACAAGCCAGAACAAAATGAATAAAAACATAAAAATATTTTTAAAGCTGAAAAGGTGGTATCTACTTACAGGGAAATTATCTTACATATTGTTGCCAGAAAGGCATATTCTCCTCCCTATCCGAAGCAATTCAATCAAGTCATAAAACCTTCTGAGTGTCATACTTAAGTCAGCAACATATGTGACGTACAACATGTGAAAATGAGAAACAACATGAGAAAGCAACACGAGAAAGCAACATGTGGGGATTTAGAACTACATCAACAGGACAGCAGAGAAAGAGAACAAGCCTGCTAAATACAACTTTTAATTGTACTGGTGTATAAGAAGCTCAACATGAGCCCACAAAATGCACTTGCAGCCCAGAAGGTACCCTGGGCTGCATCAAAAGAAGTGTGGCCAGCAGGTTGAGGGAGATGATTCTGCCCCTCTGCTCCACTCTGTTGAGACCCCACCTGAGTCGTTCGTCCAGCTCTGGAGTCTCAGCACATGGACCTGTCAGAGTAGGTCCAGAGAAGGGCCACAAAAATAATCAGAGGGATGGAACAACTCTCCTATGAAGAAAGGCTGAGAGAGTGGGGGATGTTCAGCCTGGAGAAGAGAATGCTCCAGGGAGACCTTATTGCGGCCTTTAAAAACCTAAAAGGGACTTATAACAAAGGTGGGGACAGAATTTTTAGTAGGTCCTGTAGTAGTAGGAAAAGGGGTAATGGTTTTAAACTAAAAGAGGGTAGATTAAAACTGGATATAAGCAAGAAATTTTTTACAATGAGGGTGGTAAAACACCGGCACAGGTCGCCAAGACAGGTGGTAGACGCCCCATTCATGGAAACATTCAAGGCCAGGTTGAATGCGGCTCTAAACAACATGATCTAATTGAAGATGACCCTGCTTATTACAGGGGGGTTGGACTAGATCACCTTTAAAGGTAATTTCCAATCCAAACCATTCTATGATTCTGTGATTTGCACCTTCTTAGGCAAAATGAAATTTTTTTAAAAACACTGTGAATACAAAAGTTTCACTCCAGGCTTTAACTGTGACTATCAGGCCAAAAAAAAAAAAAAATTTTCTTCAGAAAACATGCAACTCATGTCAGACAGGAAAGTGCACAAACAATCCATTTATTTCAACAATGCAATTGTTCATTACTAAAAAGCGTGTAATTATAATGCTGAACAGTCAGTGTTCATGGCTCCTTTCTCCCGTTTCAGGGCACAAGACGTTTATATCACGTTGATGTTGGAGCCAGTGAATTAGGCACACTGAAAACAAGTGATTTCACTGCTCTCACAGATTGTAGCTAAGTTCCTTCCCTTCTCATTGCTGGAAGTTTATCCTCTAATAAGTAATTCCCAAGACATCTTGCAATAGGAAGCATTCATGAATGAATGCATTAATAAATGTTTCCTATTGCAGGACCCACTGGGAATTCTTTATAATACTTGTAAGGAGTTTACAGACCTTCATTAGTTACATAAAAAACCCCAAAATTTGCTTTTTCTGAACATAGTATTCCACCCCTTTTCAAAATACCACAGTCGACAACTAAACGCTAGCATGAAACAGAGCCAATGACCCTGTATGTACTTACCATGTACCACATGCTTGGCCACTTGGGATCATTGAAATAAGTGGATTGGGTACCACCAGGTTTATAATCCCTCTTTATCCTTCTTTTAACCACCTGCTGTTGTATCCACTCCACCTGCCAACCAGGAAAACATATGGAAAGTGTTAGGGTTCCGTGGAGATTATCAAGAAATGTGTGAAATCTTGGGAAGTTTCCCATTACCATAGTCCAAGACATATTTCATGTTAAAGAGTTCATTCTGGCAATGGGAACACACAGCTCACCTTGGCATACTGTTCACTGAGGAATATGTCCAATTTAGTTAGTGTTACAAATCTCTCTTGAACAACTACCTAAATCCCCTGCTAGAAAGACTTCATTGGCTATCATCTTTTAAATGCTATTATTTTATTATGTTTCATTATTAGACTAGTGCTTCTTTCAAATTTATAAAAACAGTTACTGTTACAAAATATAACAGCATATTACAATGAGGAATTAATTAAATTTCTAACAGGGTGGTGGTGGTTTTTTTTGGTTTGGTTTCTTTTTTAGTTTTTATTTAAGTCTGTGCCTGAAAACAAAAACATTCAGAAAAATATTAAAATGTTTTGCTTAACCAATATCTAAATCACCTTCACCACTTGGAGTGAAAAAACAAAATTAAATTGTATTTTTAGCAAAGTGACTCTTTGTCAAGATTCTCTCAGCCAGGCACCCTGAAACTTTATTTTATACTAAGTTCTCCCCAGGA
Source organism: Larus michahellis (assembly GCF_964199755.1). Classification (NCBI taxonomy): domain Eukaryota; kingdom Metazoa; phylum Chordata; class Aves; order Charadriiformes; family Laridae; genus Larus; species Larus michahellis. The sequence continues at coordinate 39,953,984 of NC_133930.1, read as the reverse complement.
AGAAACAGCTGGGTACGGAGCAACAGGTCAAATTACAACAAAAAAAGAACTTGAAACACGAAAACAAATATAAGGGTTAAAAAGCTAACTCTGAAAGGTATAATCTTGTCTGTCTGACACATCTTCAAAGATTCATGATACATCCAGAAGGGTGACACCAAAAGTGACATCAACCTTAGAGCAGCTAGAACTCTGCAGTTATTTCTGCATTAGCTATTCTAAATGGGAGCTAGTTTCTATAAATGTAAATAACATAAACTATCCACAGAGAAACCCAAGTTATATTTACACACATCTAGCTTCCTGACAGCTCATATTTCTGCTGAATTGTTTCAGGGGATATAACTATAAAAATTCAATTCACCTCTTTTCAAGCAAGACAGCCATTTCCTACTAGCAGCGAACTCTGCACCTTTTATTTGTGCTGTTGATGAATGTCTGTGTATGCACACAAACATAGAAATATATAAAAGAAGTTTACTTTCAGCTCATGTATTTCTTTGTCGCTTGCCAGAGATGGTATTAATGTTTTCCCTTGGAAGGCTAATCTCTCTACTGCGCATCCACAACTCAGCTTCAAGTCCTTAGACAGACATAGGTCCATTGACATTAACAAAAATTGTGCTTGAGATCCATACCATGCCTACCTCTACCACCTTTACCATACCACTCTGGCCTCTAGTTCTTGGTCAGATGAAAATACAGGAAGACATCACTGAATTCAGGACGAGAGGATTGCTAGAACATTCCTTGTAGAGGTTGGCAAGGCTTTGTGGTTTTCTTTATAAAGAATAAATTAACTTTTCCCCTTCCCAAGAATTAACTTTAGGGCCAAGAATATTCTTCTAGAGGAGAAATTCTGTCATTTAAGAACACAGATAATCAGCTAGTGTTAAATCTTCTAGGAACAAACATAGATCCCTTTCTCCTTCTAGGAGAATTGAGAAATTTGATATGTGCCTTTCTCTCCTGGTTACTGTGCTCCTCTTCCAGCTCAGGCTGAAATCCACCTTGGTGGATGCCCTCTCAAGAAGCCAAGAGCTGACTGCACCCTTCAGATCCTAAAAGATGCAGAGGTGCCTTCAGCAGGAGCCGACGGCTAATCAGTCTTTGGCACCATTTGACGTAACAAAGTCTGGAGGCCTGTAAGATGCACAGAGCATACCTATATCTGGGCAAAGGCCAAAGGAGGGAGAGCCAAAAGACTTATGGCTGCTTTAAAGTGGGATCAACAACCATCTTAACTAAATCTCTCCTCCACGAAAAAGGCTGATTCGCAACTGATTTATAATGAACCCTACCTTTTTGTCACTTGCTGCTAATATATGCTTTCTTTTCCAGACCAGAAGCTTGTTTTTCTTCAAAGTTTCTTTCCTTGCAGGTAGCCCAGACCTCCCAACACATCTGAAGCCAACTAAGAGGCATGCTATGTACCATCTAATCTCTGACTCTGCAGCTGCCTGGATTGCCACAGATCATGGACCTCTCTCCTCCTATTACTAGTATTTAGCAATCAATAACAAAAAGGCTTCAACAGGCCTGAATAAGCAACCATGGTTTTCAGGGCTTATCTACATCCACCTTCTAAGCCTTATTATGAGATTTATGCCTCGGTGCTAGAAACAATTTCACCTGAGTGAGGGGTCTCAGGCTTCTATGCTGCAGGAGTATTTACTGTCATCTTGATTCAACCTTAGCTGCAGGAATTAATCACATGAGTATGCTACCATGTTGAGACAGTTGTTTAAATCAACAAATTTCAACACTGCACAGCCCAAGAGCACACAGAGCACACCATGCCACGCATGGTAACTCATTACGAAAACTCATTTATATCTTGAGTCTGCAGGGAGGAGTTACAAATGCCTGCTACCAGTGCATTCTGAGGATATGATAGTGTTGTAAGAGCATCCACAGAGAAAAAAAACAATGAGACAGACTCAGGACAAAAGGATTAAACCTTCTACCACTGCTACCTCTAATTTAAATGCATGAACATTAATGGAAGAAGGTAGTCACCAACACTTCTATTCCCTAGAGGAGCTGTAAATCAGAGACCCAAGGGACCCAATTTGGCATTAAGGACTCCTGTGCATCAAGGCTCCTGTAAGAACTACCATTGCAACTGTGAGAAGTTTTTGAAAAACACCTTTCTTTTGTACATGGAGCCAGAGGATCGTAAAATATTCCCTGAGCTTGCGCAACATGCAAGTTTAAGCAGAATGTCAGCAACCTAATGCCATTTCTATATGGATAAATGAATGGTATTTTCCTGACAAGACAAATTGTAAAACTCTTTACTATTCACTGTAAAAATATGTTGTCTCCCTTTACTTACTGCCTATTCAGCTGCAAATATCTGCTGACCATTAAAAACACTGAAACATAAAGGCAGCGTAGCTCTTGTGGAGACTGATACGTGCATACATTGATGCCTAAAAAAAACGCACACTAATTCCTTTTCTCTGTTTCCTTTATTCCAGACAACATTATCAAGACCATTTATCAGACAGGTATTTAGTCCAAGCAATCATAAACACTGTGTTGCTGCACAGTTCTAGTTTACTGGAACAATAATTTGATACATAAAGAATTTTGTATATATTTGGGTATTCGTGTACATGCCTACCTTTGTACAAGAGCTTGTATCAACTGAGTTAATCTGCAAGCCTGCAGTATAGTAGGTGGTTAGATCTTAGTGACATATAGATAAATATTTTTCTGTGTCTTATCTACCACTTTTTAACAAAGAAAGTAAGTGACTATACTTCAGATTATGTATCTGTTGCAGATTACATGATGGCTGTTGCCCATAATTCCTATTTCCTCAGCTCCTAGCAAAGTTAGGGAAAATATGTGAAAGAGTAATTTTGCAGGCGGCAGCCTGCATGATCAGACCCAAAGCCAGAAAAAGGAACACAATTTCTTGTCTTCCCATAAGACCTAATGACAATTTTATGTATACATAAAATTAATATAAGTAAAATAGCCGTTTGATTTCATACAAATACAGAAGGGGGTAAATGGCATGTTTGCCTGATTATGTAAATGGGAAGACAGTGCAAGTAGCTCTCTAATGATGGAATGGAATGGAATGGAATGGAATGGAATGGAATGGAATGGAATGGAACCGAACCGAACCGAACGGAACAGAATCAAGACTAGAACAGAACAGAACAGAACAGAACAGAACGTTTCAGTTGGAAGGGACATACAACAATCCCCTAGTCCAACTGCCTGACCAATTCAGGGCTGATCAAAAGTTAAAAGCATGTTATTAGGGCATTGACCAAATGCTTTATACAGACTGACAGGCATGGGCCATCAACCAGCTCTCTAGGGAGCCTGTTACAGCATTTGACCACCCTCTCGGTAAAGAAATGCTTGCTAATGAACAGTATGAACCTCCCCTGGCACAGCTTTGAACCATCCCCACCCAACCTGTCACTGGATCCCAGGATGAAGAGGTCAGCATCTCCCTCTCCACTTCCCCTCCTCATGAAGCTGCAGAGAGCAATGAGGTCACCCCTCAGCCTCCTTTTCTCCAAACTAGACAGACCTGGTGTAAAAAATTAGGACTTACTTTGAGTACTACAGATATCCGTATCAGTGAAAAGGGGAAGTGAAAATTACCATTCCCAGTTAGTGACTGTGCACTGCTACGAGGGAGATAGTGCAGTATGCTAAGACAGAATAGCCTAAAACATAACAATACGCCTGATCACAGTCCTGATTATAGGCTTGTCTGGAAGATTTTTAGCAAATGCCTTTTGTGGAGATCTGCTTACTATTTTTTTTTATTCTGAGGATATACTGACACAGCCATCTAGAAGACAATTTTCTCATCTGAGAAGTCAATGCATAAAATTTGGTTTACAGAAAATATCATTGCTATATAAATAGAACAGCCTACTACACTGAACCATAGGGTTTGGGGTTCTTTAATAAGTGAACAGAAAAACTTGCCAGTTTAAGTTAAATTGTACAATCACTGGTTATATTAATGAACACAAGGTCAAGACTCAGCCGTTATTTTAGTATTCTGACATATATTTCCTTTGAGTATTTTATGGGTATTCATCCACACGTCACTGTCAAATGCCTGGTATATCTTGGATTTCTTTGATTCTGTATGAAAAGAGCCCATTTGTACAAAAATATTTTCTTTTAAAAAGTGCCCACACTTTCTAACCCAAAGGCTTTGAAGGAAAGTCTCCAGAGTAATTGATTATACAGATTCCCATTTCTTGCCAAAAGGAGACTCTATGCAAACAATGAGGTGCATTTTAACATTTCCATAAAGTCACACAGAGGGGGAACAGTGCGCATTTTCCCATTGACTTCAGCTTTGAAAGTTCCATTTCCTGAATGTCTAGAAATCAAAGCCAAGCCAGATTGGAGACCAAACTATTTTACAAAAAAATCACCATTTCCAGTTTCCTCACTTCAGCACTCACAGGGTAGTTCTGCGCACGATGCAGCTCTTCTTCAGAGACCTGCATGGAATGCTGCTATGGCTAATTCAAGCATACTGCTCTTCTCTCTTTAAGTGCTAAAAGTTATAGTGAAATGTTATTTTTGTGTGAAACAAAACTACTTTCTACTGTTTTCACTCTCACCGATTCAATAGAATTCTTAGGAAAGGAGTCCCGTGTAAGTATTCTGCAGTAAGACCTTCTCCAGTGTAATAAACTGTGGGAAAAAAAAGTTTTAGAAATGGAAAAAAAATTAACACGCTGAAAAAAATAATCCACCAATTTATCAAACTTGCGTGATTTTTAACATACAAACACTAGACACTCTTGTGAAAGAGTACTTTTTCAAATTCATCGTGAGAGAGTCTGCTTGAATAAATATTTCCAAATTTATTAAAATTGAATTCAAATTGATTAAAAATGTGTCAAGTCCAGTATGTGAAAATGCCATTACTATAAAGCAGAAGTTACAGGCAAGCTGAAGGTGTAATCCTTTCCATTTTGAGGAAAACATGAATGGGATAAAAAATCAGCCTAACTCTGAAGTAGGTTAGACATTTCATACCAGAATCTATGATTTTTATGTTGCAGAATTAAATATGAAGGTGTGGGTCTTCAGTCTGTGAAAGAGTTGCTGAAGGTGCACTCCCAAATGTAATCGTGGCTTTATCCCTTGTACTACCACCATTCACCTCAATCTGTCCTATGCCTGTAAGAAGAAATTAGAAATTCCTGCTCAGATAACAAGAAAGCAGGTGCTGAAGGAACACTACAGATTAAAAAGACAGAGAAAACTCAGACAGGGGATGTGGAAAGTATTGCCAAGCAAGCAGTGAATCTGTGTGGAGCCAGGACGGATCAGAAAAAGGGATAAAACTCATCATGTGGAAAGCTGGCACTGGGCAGCACTGCAGCACTTATACTTGGAGTTTGTCTACAGAAGAATTGATCTGGGCAAGCATCCTCTCTCCCTACGCAGACAGTCTCATGCTGCACCTGGCACACTTCATTCTTCACTTGCCTAAAGACCCTCAATGCTCACATACAACTGAGTTCTGGTAGACCCAGCTGATAAAGGACAGGAGTGAGGCTGGGACTCTCAGAGACAGAACATGAGACTGTGCTTGGCACAGAATAGGCCGTAAGAGAAAAATTGTTCTTACAGTTCCTACTCTAGAGATAAGGAATGCCATCCAGAGTGACCTTGATGGGCTAGAGAGGTGGTCCCCTGTGACCCGCATGAAGATGAACAAGGCCACTTGTAAGGTCCTGCACCTGGGTTGGGGCAATCCCAAACACAGATACAGGCTGGGCAATGAGTGGACTGAGAGAAGTCCTGTGGATAAGGACTCAGAATCATAGAAACATTGAATCATTTCGGTTGGAAGAGACCTTTAAGATCATCGAATCCAACTGTTAACCTAACACTGCCAAGTCCACCACTAAACCATGACCCTATAATCTTTTAAATACCTCCAGGGATGGTGTCTCAGCCACTTCCCTGAGCAGCCCGTTCCACTGCTTGACAACACTTTTAGTGAAGAAATTTGTCCTAATATCCGGTCTAAACTTCCCCTGGCAAAACTTGAGGCCATTTTCTCTCATCCTATCACCCCTTTTGCTACAACCTCCTTTCAGGTAGTTGTAGAGAACAATAAGGTCTCCCCTCAGCCTCCTTTTTTCCAGGCTAAACAACCCCAGCTCCCTCAGCTGATCCTAAGAGGACTTGTTCTCTAGATCATTCATCAGCTTCCTTGCCCTTCTTCGGAGGTACACCAGCACCTCAATGTCTTTCTTGGACTGAGGGGCACAAAACTGAACAGAGTACTTGAGGTGGGGCCTCACCAGTGCCGAGTACAGGGGGCTGATCACTTCCCTAGTCCTACTCACCACACTGTTCCTGATACAGGCCAGGATGCTATCGGTCTTCTTGGCCACCTGGGCACACTGCTGGCTCATATTCAGCTGGCAGTCGACCAACAACCCCAGGTCCTTTTTCCGCCAGTCAGCTTTCCAGCCTTTCTTCCCCAAGCCTGTAGCACTGCATGGGGTTGTTGTGACTGGCGCTTCTCCTTGTTGAACCTCATACCACTGGCCTCGGCCCATCCATCCAGTCTGTCCAGGTCCCTCTGTAGAGCCTTCCTACCCTCAAGTAGATCAACACTCACACTTGTTTTCGTCAGTAAACTTACTGAGGGTGCAGTTGATCCCCTTGTCCAGATCATTGATAAAGATATGAAAGAGAACCGGCCCCAATACCGAGCCCTGGGGAACACCAGTTGTGACTGGCTGCTAACTGGATTTAACTCCATTCACCACCTCTCTTTGGGCCTGGCCACCTAGGTAGTTTTTTACACAGGGAGGAGTATGTCCATCCAAGCCATGAGCAGCCAGTTTCGCAGGAGTATGATTTGGGAAACGGTGTCGAAGGCTTTACTAAAGTCCAGGTAAATGAACATCCAGAGCCTTTCCCTCACCCACTAAGCCGGTCACCTTGTCATAGAAGGACATCAGGTTTGTCAAGCTGGACCTGCCTTTCATGAACCCATGCTGACTCGGCCTGATCACCTGGTTGTCCTGCATGTGCCACATAATGGCACTTGGGATGACCAGCTCCATAACCTTCTGCAGCACCGAGATCAGGCTGACAGGCCTATAGTTCTCTGGATCCTCCTTTGGGCTCTTCTTGTGGATGGATGTCACGGTTGCTAACCTCCAGTCAATGGGGACCTCCCTGGTTAGCCAGGACTGCTGATAAATGATGGAAAGTGGCTTGGTGAGCACTTCTGCCAGCTCCCTCAGTATTCTTGGGTGGATCCCATCTGGCCCCATAGACTTTTATGTGTCTAAGTGGTGTAGCAGGTCTGTCACCATTTCCCCTTGGATTATGGTGGTTTCATTCTACTCCCAGCCCCTGTCTACTAGCCCAGGGCGCTGGGTACTGAGGCAACAAATGGTCTTGCTGTTAAAGGCGGAAGTTGTGGATGACCTCTCCCTGGAAGTGTTCAAGGCCAGGCTGGATGAGGCTTTGAGCAACCTGATCTAGTGGAAGGCGTTCCTGCCCATGGCTGGAGGGTTGGAACTACATGATCTTGAAGGTACTTTCCAACCCAAACTATTCCATGATTCTAAGATTCTTACAAAAACAGTAGTCTGTCATGAAATTTTCCATGACACAAGATCTACTTAAGCATATCATTTGACAACACTCTCTTTTTGCATTTCACACTGAAATGAAGACAAAACGTCAAAAAAGTTAGGTTTAAAGTGCATAGGAGGATGTAGCAATATCCAAGGGCCATATCCTGATTACTGAACAACTGATATCCAAGCCATTATTCAGGAATGCAGGAAGGGTGATGAAGACTGTTGGCACACCTCCTCCTGTCTATGTGCAGAGTTACAAAAGTGAGACCTCCAAAAACTGGACTATTCAGCTTAACAAGAATTTTGTGGGTTTTTAGAATTATAATTAAACACCAGTCTATTTTCCTAACCTACCAGTATTCTCTGACTTGCAGTAGCAGCAGCCAGTTTGCACCATAAAAACAGATGAAGACAGTTGGGTAAAGTAGCTGTTGACATAGGTCAAGAGCATGGAAAATTATTGCAGATACCATTTCACAAACTGTAGGGGTCTAAAGTTGGATAAAAAGTCAGTGAATCCAGCAGAGCTAAGTGATGCATTCTTGCTGATTGACAAAGTGCTTCTTCAGCAAGGGTCAGTGACAATCCACAATCAAAGCAGTTGTCATAATTATGCTACACATTCTGAAAAAAGCAAGATAAAAAAAGAAACAGATGTTAGGACAGGCTGGGGAGAGGAGAGAAAAGAAAAGCAGAGGAGGAAAGAAGGCAACAAAGAATGCTTGAAATTACCACTTAAGCCCAAAGAAACATCTTGCACAACAGCAGGGCGAGCTACCGCAGTCTCACCCATGGAACAAAGCTGAAATTCAATGCACATTTTTCCACAGAAAACCCAGTCAGTCCTGATATGAATTAAGTGGTTTCCACCTACTTCGCTACATACAAGCAATCCATTGTAGCACTATAGCTATATTTCCACATCCATGAGGTACAATGATCTACAGCTGTGAATTTAACATATCTGAAACACCCTTTGCCTTTCCTCTGCAGCCTTCCCACCCCCACAGCTCCGAGCTCTTCACAAATATCACTACGTATCAGCCTACAATTGTGCGTAGCACCAAAGTCTTCTTCCTGCTTTAGGAGCAAGACTGTAGCGGAATACGTTGGGAAGGGAAAAGGGCACAGCCCAGCTAGCAGTGGAGAAGCACAGTTTCTGTCCCAAGGCAGTTTATTAGCAGACAGAGCCCCTGGGAAGGACAAGCATCACACTGAAATTCTGGAGAAGCTCAGCATTTCTGCTGATGGCCAGGACCCTTGTCCCACTGGAAAAGCAGGGAACAACGAAAGGCAAAAAGACCCACATTTTCTCTCCTTGGAGAAGTCTCAGTGGCTTTTCTATTCATAGGTGTGACTGTAGCAACTGCTGAGTGAACGTGGCCACGGCCTCTGCCCAACCTCCCCTCTTGCGCACTGTACCACAGCAGACCACAGAGCAGTTCAAAATTACAGGATGAAAATCACACAGCAGCTTTGTGGCAGAGCTGAGAACAAGTTCCAGTGAGCCTGGGCTCCTGCCCGGTGGCTTCCAGCAGCACCAGCACCAGCTGTTGTAGGCAAAGCGTGTCTCAAGCAGCTGGGGATTTTTCCCTTCCTCAGATCTGAAGTGCCCTAACCAGCTCAGATGCTCTGCTTCAGTTTCTAAAATAACTCAGCCTTGGAAAAGTGAGGAAAAATCTTTACTGCACTAGCTTAAAAGCAACTCTCATGTTTATACAAGGTAGTTCATCATTTATAGCCACAGGTCATACAACTCACCTCGTAACAACTCAAGAGCTACAAGGCAACACAATTTAAAAAAAGACCTCTTAATTGATACGTCAGCTTGGTATAGTACCTAAAGCACTGCTTACACCATTACGTACTATGTTAGTATATCTTGTCTTGGGACAGTAGAATCATCTAGAATTTCAATGCACCATGAGGATTAGTATTAATATCACTCCAAACTAAAACTGATATGTCATAACTCCATGTAACTTAGACCTAAACTTGCACCTTCTTAATAAACTGAAAAGTTGATGCTAAATCCAGTATCCACTAGGGGATAAAATTTTAAGCTCTCTAAACTTAATTAGCTTTGGAGTCTAACATCTGGCAGTTGAAATATCTTGCGTTTTATGTTTATATTACTGTAGCAAGATATATATTGAAAAAAACTGTAGAAATTTCTGATGGATTTTTTTTCTTGTCATAAATCATTTTAGTCCTTCAGACATCTGCACATGCTAATATAAGATGGCCTTAAATCATTTACTAAATGACTTCTTAGGAAGACAAATCTCTCCCACAGGGTCAAATTGAAATGTCAAAAATACCAGTGTAATTCCAAAGGTGTTGATTCAGTCAAGGGTTTGCCGTGGCTTCTATTGTCATAGGTATCCACAGCAGTTCAGCAAATCCAATGAGAGTTAGTGAGATAGTAAAACTATTCCATAATTAAGTGATATATAATATCCAACAGTGGTATACTGGTCTTGCCAAAGCAAATACTTCTCTTGAGTAGTCTCTTCACTGACCAAAAACCCTTTGAAATTGTCCTCATACAGTATCATTGCACTCTACAAAGGAAGAAACTATCACCTACTACTCAGTGTAGTTCCAGCACTTTTGCTTAATGATGCTTTGCCAACAAGGAAATTTTTTTACATAAATCCACCATGGAAAAACTCATCCACAAAGCATATACTAAATATCAAATCAAGCAGCTTTCTGATCAGAGTACTTTAAACCACAGGAAAAGTTGGTCCTACTTGGGTTTTTTTGATTGTGCCTGTATCGCTACTGTTTATATTCTTAAGCATAAGAAAAAGATCAATTTTTTTTTTCAAATCTGCCTTTTATGTATCATATACTTAGAAGTAGGTATTCAAAACTCAGAATTGAGTGAAAACTGCCTGTATCAAGTTTCAGTTTTAGAGTTTTGAAATATTAAAAATAATTGGGTTTTGCTCTTTATGGAAGTATCAGTTGCATATTTTACACCACCCCATTTCACCAGTTATTTGGCAGTTCAGATGCCTTTGTAGCACAACTTGGTAAATACTCCTATTTCTTTCATGGTCGGAATGTTTGTCTCTGATCTATCTCTTCAAATGAAGAGAGGGGAATCGTTAGTGTTGCCTCCTCTGGCACAAGCTTTAGTGAAAAAAAAAAACAAAAACCCAACAACAACAGAAAAACACCACCAAACCAAAAAAAAAAAAAAACAGAAAAGGGAAACATTCTGTGTCCTTTTAAGTCATTGCTGGCTTAATCTCTCTTTTTTTCAGCCTGTGACCCAAGCTCCAGTATATCTCTTTCTGTCCTGAACTGCAGTCTTGCAGCTGGCAGTTAAGTTTGCTGCTATTAAAATATTGATTGCTGCAGCTCTTAAACATTATCATCATCACCATCTGAAATAATTTTCAACCAGCTACCACATACATCCAGCCTGAGGGAACACTGCAGACCACCCCCAGGCAAATGAAAAAGGACTGAAGTTCCTTTTCCTACATTCAGTAGGCTGAAGAAAAGCAAATGTTTTTTCAACTGAAGTACTATTCCCACACCTCACAAATTGCTGACAGTGCTTCCAGCGAGGTCGTATCTCTCAATTTCTGCAAGTCAGAACACATGAAAGCTGGAGTGATGCTTGATTAATGAACCTGCTTTTATTTATTTTAAAGCCTGGATGAAACAAGGCCATCATCTCAGCTTTGCAACTCCCGGATGGTCCCTGTGCACATTCTGACACTAGAAAGGTGCCAAGAACAGTCACTTAGTAATGGATTCATTTTTCTGTGCTCATAACTCACAACACTCGTCATATCATAAACTGAGAAAAAGAAAATAAAGAGGATTATTTCCATGGCTATCATTTATGGAATAGACCTTTCAATAGCATATACTAAAGCTTTTCAGTCTCCAATCAGACCATTTATATGAGGTTGCAGTGTGGTCCCTACAGTCTTGCCAAATTTTCTGTTATCTGTGTTTATGTCATTCGATAGCAATCTTTATGAGCTATTTCTACTTTGTCTTTTGTTGGGATAAAAGGACTTCAAAATGCCCTAATATAAATGTGATTCTTTATATGATTACTGGCTATGAATACTCTCTGTACCAATAAAATCTTCTTTCTTCTGACCAAGACAATCTTCAAATATGTAAACATGTATCTTCTGAAGTATACAAACATAAGCTTTGTTTGATATAATCTGGTATGTGCTACAGAAGTTGCCTGTTCTTGCCAGGGAAGACATTTCAGAAGCTTCAAAAACTATAATGGGTTTCATAAACTTTCCTATTCGTACTATTTTTATATCTCTGATCACCCATTCAGTTCCTTTATCTGCTCATAGGAGGGACTGAAAGACAAAACCGGACTCTGGGAGATTAACAACACATGTATTATCATCAGACAACAGGTTAAAACCACCTGATTGCATTTCCACTATTTGCCAGGACAGTATGAAAGTCAAGAGAGATGGTAAGAAATCTCAGTCTCTCACAAAGGTGACAGTATTAAATTTACCTAAATGCCTTCTTCAGACCACCTCATCAAAGTGTATTTGGGGTCATAACATGACAAAGAAGTTTACCATACATCTGCACAGAGCAAATCTCACTGCTAGCTTCCTGCATCAAAGGCAAGAGAAGCATGTTGACACAGCAAGCGCACAGGAAAGAAGCCCAAAAATGACGAAAAGAAGAGAAAAAGAGATCCACAAGGAAGTTGTTCTAGGAGGCGTTCTTAGCTGAGGAAAGGGAAGTTTTATGGGCATTTAGGTCACAGTGTCCAAACACATATGCTGGTCACCAAACTGCTATAGAGGAGCATTCTTCAAACTCACAGACAGTTATAACAATGTGAAATGGCTAGAAGTTGAAGCCAGATAACCTCAGATAATGAAAAAAAAAAAAAAAGAACATATTAAAACCTTCTGGAAACTCTCCATTGCTGACAATGTTTAAGTAAAATTGGAAGATTTCTAAAAGCTACGCGCTGCTTCAAATAGAAATTCATTCTGCATTCTGGTGAGCCATATGACATCTGGTCAAAGATGGTTTGACTGGATGACCACAATGTTTTCTTTCAGTGTTACAGACTACGAGTCTATTGGCAACCATATTTTGGAGAAATAGTTTCTTAGGAACACCCTGGAAAGCAGAAAACTGTTCAGAATTCAGAAATTCTGGTTTTATTATACGATCACACAAAGTTGTTATAACAGCTACTGGTGATCAGGCCCAGTCAGCATGGGTTTGTGAAGGGCAGGTCATGCCTATCAAACCTAATATCCTTCTATGATAAGGTGACCCACTTAGTGGATGAGGGAAAAGCTGTGGATGTTATCTACTTGGATTTTTGCAAAGCTTTTGACACCGTTTCCCACAGCATTCTCCTGGAGAAACTGGCTGCTCATGGCCTGGACAGGTGTACTCTTCGCTGGGTAAAAAACTGGCTGGATGGCTGTGCCCAGAGAGTGGTGGTAAATGGAGTTAAATCCAGTTGGTGTCCAGTCACAAGTGCTGTCCCCCAGGGTTCGGTGCTGGGGCCGGTTCTCTTTAATATCTTTATCAATGATCTGGATGAAGGGATCGAATGCACCCTCAGTAAGTTCGCAGATGACACTAAGCTGGGCGGGCATGTTGATCTGCTTGAGGGTAGGTTGGCTCTGCAGAGGGATCTGGACAGGCTGGACCGATGGGCTGAGACCAGTGGTATGAGGTTCAACAAGGCCAAATGCCGGGTCCTGCACTTGGGACACAACAACCCCATGCAGCGCTACAGGATTGGGGCAGAGTGGCTCAAAAGCAGCCCGGCAGAAAAGGACCTGGGGGTGTTGGTGGACAGCTGGCAGAATATAAGCCAGCAGTGTGCCCAGGTGGCCAAGAAGGCCAACAGCATCCTAGCCTGTATCAGGAATAGTGTGGTGAGCCGGACTAGGGAAGTGATCATCCCCCTGTACTCGGCACTGGTGAGGCCCCACCTCGAGTACTGCGTTCAGTTTTGGGCCCCTCACTACAAGAGGGACATTGAGGTGTTGGAGCGTGTCCAGAGAAGGGCTACAAAGCTGGTGAGAGGTCTGGAGGACAAACCTTATGAAGAATGACTGAGGGAGCTGGGGGTGTTTAGCCTGGAGAAGAGGAGGCTGAGGGGAGACCTTATCACCCTCTACAACTACCTGAAAGGAGGTTGTAGAGAGATGGGGGCTGACCTCTTCTCCCTGGTGACAAGTGATAGGACAAGGGGAAACGGGTTCAAGTTACGTCAGGGGAGGTTTAGATTAGATATTAGGAGACATTTTTTCACTGAAAGGGTTATTAAACATTGGAATAGGCTGCCCAGGGAGGTGGTGGATTCACCATCCCTGGAGGTGTTTAAAAAAAGGGTAGATGGGGCACTGAAGGACATGGTTTAGAAGTGGCTCTTGTCAGGGTAGGCTAAAGGTTGGACTCGATGATCTTAAAGGTCCCTTCCAACCTCAACAATTCTATGATTCTATGATTCTATGATGAAACAGTGCATTAAGTCTCAGTTTGCTAACATACGTAAAAAGAAATTTTTAATTTGGATCCTTTACAGAAGCAAAGATAAACTGATATTCTGGCATTTATATTTATTTAGAACTTCAGCATCAATGGAAATGACAACATTTACTCCCTGTCAAAAAAAGGGAAAAAATAATGTCAAACAATAATCTAGGTTAAACACAGCTTATGTAAGCAGCAGTCAACACACCAATAGATATGACTGCTTTAAGTGGATTATATAGAAAGGATTTAAAATGAGTGTTTTATTTTACTAAAATGTTGTTTGTATTCATAAAATGTTCTGTGTGACACCAAGAGAAATACAATTGCACAGAATAAAATACACAGTACTTGCTGTGCATTTGCTGTTTGCAAAAGCTTTTATTCAACTGTCAGCACTGTCCCCGTTTCACAGGTAGGGAGGCAGAAGCATGAAGGAGGGAAGCCGTACAACGAAGGCCACACGCATTCAAGCAGCACAGCTGTGAAGAGGACGTAGCTGCTTGGCACCTCTTCTGAGCCATTAAAACTTGCAGCTCACAGGACAGTGAGATCTGCTATAGTGAAACAGATCAGCCAAGGAAAATGAGCAGCTTTCCAGTGACATTGGCTTTTTAAAATGATCCTAAAAGAATGGAGGTCCTTACACACAAAAAGTTGGGCAGGGGGGAGACTCTTCCACTTTGTTTCGGGGAGGGACGTCTTTCCAGCTCCCTGTCCCTGCCTTTAATTACCTGTTAATAATGCCAGTTATGAGAAATTATCTATGTGTATCATGATTCCTTCCTGTTCACCATTTAGAATAGCTGGGTGAGATAACAACCACTAGCATTAAACATGACTGTCTTGCCTGTCAGAAGCAGGCAGACAGATACGCACAAATGTTGACACATTGCATCAGGAACATGCATTGCTGCCAGAAAGTTTTCCAAATGCAGCAGAGGGGGGAAAAAAAAAACAAACAGAACGACCTTTAATCCATTTTTCTACGAATATTCTGCACTGTAATCAATATCATCAGTATCAGATGAAGCTGGATCCCCTCAGGAAATGGTGTGTAGAAGCTGTTCTGTCACATTCCTAGACAGCCTGCTCTGAGATGTGCCTTTCCAAATTGTGTTTTCCTTCAATCTCACCCTCTCGTGATATTCTGGCATTTGCCCCTGCAGGATCAGCTTCTTCTGGAACTGTGCATCTTTTCCTGGTTCAAAACTAGGATCTCTCCATTTCCACTCTTTCTGATATCCAGCAATTTTATAGCCCAATAGCCAAACCAGCAATTTGCTATGTCTCTGCCACTAGCAATGCAAACTGACTCTAATAACAGCAAAAGCATGCTTAGTATAACATGAGACCATTGCAGCTGTCAGAGCCGCTGCCTTCCCTGGCAAGCTCTTAGAACACAGATTCGAAATGAAAGCACTAATTCTCCTTACCTTTTTTTTAAAAAAAAAAACCAACAACATTTAGTTGCACTATAATTTTTCACCTATAAACTCACTTTGCTGCTAAAAAACACAAGAACATGTACTGCTTTACTGGAACTGCAAAGAAACTCCAATGTTATTAACACCTACTAGCATCCATGGACTAGGGATTGCCAAGCAGTTTCCTTTATAACTCTCAGCTTTTACATTTTTATAAGTCCTATGATGAAATAGTCATCTTACAGGTCTAAATTTCCCACACAAAGATTTACCTAAAGTGCTTTTATCGTTATTAAGGCCAAGCAAAATCCTGCACCAGTTCCTGAATTGTGAGAAGCATGTAACACCCTTTTCCTTTTTAGGCTGCAAACGGATTTTCTTTGGTTTTGTTTGTTTGTTTGTTTGTTTGTTTTTCTAACGTAGATTTGCATTTACAAAATGAAGCTGCACAAGCCTCTGTGATCTGGCTGCATATGCACTATATGCCCCTCACTAACGGTCTCACTTTGAGTGACAATGAGCACTCCCAGCTTGCATGGGGAGAGCCAACCAGGCAGATGTGCCACTTAGCAAGACAGCAACAGCCACGTGTTCAGCAATTCTGACAGAGAGGGTCTGAGAAAACGAAGAGAATTTAGAAAGCATTTAGATAACTCAAGGTACGCAAGGTGAACCGAATGATGCCTAATTATCTTAGCCACACAGCATGCTGCATATACCTTTTATGCTCTCGGCAAAAGTGGCTGTGACCTCTAATAGTCCCTGCACAAATCAATTGCCAGCTGAAGACTCCCATAGCATGTTGCACCAAACTGGAGTCCATCCTGCCCAGATCATTTCTCCAGCCTTTCCCTCCATGGTTGCAACAGTTGTGACGCTGAAGCGTCCTCTGATGAAGAGGTGTATGGACAGAGGCTTTTTTCCTCCTTGTTTTTGTTACTTCATTAATGTACACTTTGTAATTACACTTTGCAAACTTTGCAATTATGATATCCTGAAATGTTCTAATACCTACAGAATATAAGGTAAGAGCCGAAAAAAGTATTCACAACTAATTATCTACATCCTAAGTACTTTTATTTTCTGAAGTAAGATGACAAATGCTAAGGCAAATGTTAAATTTGCTGTTAGGTCTAGTAAGACATTTTTCTGAATTTATCCATTCCTGGGACTAGCACTGCAGCTCCAGTAAAGAGCTGTCTGCACAAGAAAATCACAACCACTATCACATATGAACAGGTTAGATTTACGCTTTCAGGTAGATAAATACAGATTTTTTGTTGAAATTCCACTACTGACAGTAGGGAAAACACATACAAAATTATTTTCCCTAATTTGTCCTCAAATTCAAGAAATTTAAGACATATGTTACATTTTGAATCTTAAATTGTGAATGGAGCACTGTATAATATTCACTTTCAGAAATATGTGTTCCCTACACAGCAGAAGTATCCCCTGAAGGGAGTTTTCCTTTCCATCACTCCTAAAGAACATTTCTATGTATTTCTGAAGGTTCCTAAACAAATTTCTGTAACTAGATCTAGACTACAGTCACAAATATTGCCACTGATCCTAATTTTTGCTCAACATGTTTACTGGAAAGAAAATGTATTTTAACACAGAACACACACTATGAGGAGAAAGCTAAGGAGTCCCATTGGCAGGAGCCCCAAATTCACCAAGTGCAGAGAGGTCAAAGAACACCATTTCTCAAAAGAAAAATCCTCTGTGTTTTTAAACAGCTCCAAACTATGATTCGGGTACAATCCAGCTGATTTTTTAAAGTCTTTAAGATTTATTATATTCAAGACACATATTCTGCAAAATTCAGAATGGGTTACTTCTTTTTCTTTTTTTTTGTTTCTTGATAGAATGAGTCTCTTGCAAAGCCCCAGGCCACTGCATATGTGTAGGGTCTTTTGCTTCTGCCTCTCCAAAACCAGAAGGCTCCAAATACATCAAACCCAAGAGAATGATGAAATCTGCCTCATTTTGAATATTCTTGTCTCAGAAGATTTTAGCTACTTCTCTGAGAGATGTCTGAGTCCTTTCTTGCCTCTTTAAAGCCAGCCAACACTTTTCTCATTGACCATGAAGTCCAGAGACCATAATAGCAGCTCTAGCAGCTCTACTGCAATCCATATAAACTGCTGAGTGCTAGAATGGGATATTTAACAGCTGGTCTGACAAGGGGCTTCTGTGATGTTGTGATAACTTGATAAAAAGGGTGGGGCACCGAAGTTTTTCCCAGAATACTACTGGTCAAAATCTTGACCCAACTCCTTGCCATCCTGCGGTCTTTCAATTTTCCTGCCTATCTCATTACCAGCTTAAGAAAATAATCATAGGAAAACAGCAAGAGAATGCAATCCTGCTGAATAATGTTTTTTTCATTCCTCAAACATTTGCTACACTAATTAAGTGAGCCAGTTAAAACCTCTTGACTAATCTCCAACTCTTGTCCAAAAATTAACAGTGAGATTGTCACTGCCAAGGAGTTCTGTAAAATGACCTGGCAACCAGAAAATTGGAATGTCCTGAAATCTAGTATTCCTTTTTAATGCACATGCAATTAGCGATATTGGTGGGACAAAACCCCTTTGAGGCAAGTGCTAACAACTGGGATAATCAGTGGGATAATCATGATGAAACAGAAGTGTAAGTGTGAGGAATCAAACACAATAATTTATTTCAAGAAACACTTTCATACTCCCTGACAGTGGGTATTTTCTCTTCTAAAATTATATTACACTGAATTCCTACTGGCCATTTTTATGCTTTTAGTAGAAAACATCAAAAGATAATTCCACTGGGAAGCTTCAGTGACTATTTTTTGAGTGTTTCTTTAAGCACTAACAGAAAAAGTCAGTTATCTCATTAATATAGTAATGGAATTAAACATCAACAAAGCTTTTATTCTTCACAAATAAACTTCAGTCCCATTAGTGTTACAAATAAGTCCATTAAATATTTCTACCTATTACAGAGAAATGAAGAGAAATTACTGTTATATGATAAAATTTTCTGACTGAAGAACTGTTATCTCCTGTAAGACCAGCAATGGATCTGGCCAGTACAGTACAAGGGGAAGGCCATGTATATTCACATGATACTGTCTGAACGTGCTCTGGATTAAGCTTTTCATCTTTAGGTTACAGTCACCCAAGATTCAGCTTTGAGCTGGTTTTTTATCATCCACAGACCAAACACGGTTCCACGTGCCAAAAAGGAACACCAAATTTTAGCTTGCTATTCCTCAGAACGATTAGACGTTTCACCCTACCTTCTCAAGTGTTTCAGGTACTGGGTTGGTGCAGACAAGGGAGAAACCTGCTACAAAACACAGCTGCAATTCCACTCTGCTATTGCTCTACTCACTGCGGTTTATCACTGTGGTTTTCCTCTAGCTCTAGGTATATTGTGAACTGCAGTCTAGTCCGTACTCGGTCACAAATGAAAATAAGTCTGATGCAGCCTCAGCACAGTGCAATTATTCTTGATTCCTGCCAAAGCAACACAGATTTCCCAGGGATTTTTGCTGATGGAGAATGTAGTTTAAGCTAAAAATAATATACCAGGCACTCCTGTAAGTACAGATTTCAATCACCATTAAGCAAAAAAAATAGCAATCAACTTGTTCGACTTGTCCAAACTACAACAACACGATGAGTGGCTAGAACAACATTAATTACAGCAGGATCTAAAGCAGTTCTTTGCCAGTGAACAGCAACTCCATATCTCAAAAAGCCCTGAACAAAGATCCAAGTTATAGGACTATTTGCTCGTGTTTACATGAAACATTTTAATACTCCGAAGGCAGGTGCTAAAGGGAGATGTTGCTATGCCCTCTCACACATTGTGATTCAGCTCATGTTCTAACTCACCCAGCAACAGGCTCCTTGGAAATAGCAAGTCTGATTCTTGATTTTGACCGGCTAACGATGGAAGGATTGCTCATGTAAAAGCTTTTTGAGGCAATTAAATAAAGAGTCCACAGTGGTAAATATTGCATTACTTAATAACTAACTTAAACCTCCAGTCAAACTCTGAACATGGAAAACAGTATGACGGTTCCTATTATTTTGCAACCAAGTAGAGCAGTATCGATTCTTTGTCCTCTGAGTGCTTGTACAGATTATGGCTACCCAGTCAGACATCAGCATCTCACCTGGTCCCAGTGTTTAACTGTTGTGTTATTCTATTTGGCTAACAAAATCCTTCTGTTCACTAATGAGGTTTAACAGCTTCACACTTAGCATTGCCAACACGAAACAACCTTACTCATAACAACATTCTCATCTGAATTTCTCTAAGCTCCAAGTCCACGATGCTGACTTTTAAAAGCCCAGGGTTTTAGTACTGTAATAACATCCTTCATTCCTGCTGAATTTTGTGCCCTCTACATTAAATTAGAATTGTTCAACGCTTTATTTTCTCCTTACTCAACCTCATACTGCAACCTTGGAGCACTTAAATTCATAAATAATTGGCAAACACAACTTGACGATGATCTTATTAACATGGAAAATTTTAACTCTCCTCCCTATTTGCATGAACAGTCTGATCCAGAGTGATCGACTGTATGTTTCCCAAAGGCATGCTCCACAAGTAGTGGCATACTCCTTGCCAAAGCAAGACCATCACCTTGTGGTGAAATCCATCTTTTCTCCCACTCTTTAGACAGCTACCTCCCATATCAACCCAGGATATTATTTAGCAATATGAACAGGTGTAACTACATAGCAACATGAAGAAACATTTACCTGTGACTGCTACGGTTCTGCTCCCCTCTGCACTCTCATGAATATCCACAATGCCCTACCAGTAATAAGGACAGGATTCTGGCATTACTTTCCTATCTTCTGAAGACAGCACAGATCATTGTGTATTTTCTCATCAAAGATATACCTGCCAGCATTTTACACACTGCTACCACCAATTAGTTCTGTTCAGCTTATTATGGCAAAAAAGGATCCCCCTCCCTCGCCCCCACCCCGGTACTAACCCTTTTTTATCACCAGGTCATACAGATCTGCTCTGTATGTGGTTAGGTCAGGCTGGGTAAAATGTAAATGCCTGAAGTAATGCTTCCCCAGTCATCCTGATCCTGGAGCAGAGGGACAAAAGCATGACACTTCTGCAAAATCCTGCTCAAGCAGGGTATCTTGCTGAAATTAGGTAGCGTTACTTCTTATTTCAGTGGAAGTGAGGCTGGAAATCTTTCCATTTCTAAAAGATGAGTGAACCTGACCCATCAACCAGGAGTTCAAGTCCCAAATAAACCTACCTGAAATTAATTAAAATTTTAAAAAGATGAGATGTCAACTTAGTTGAGATCGATAAACACTAATGCTGTAAATTTTTTCCCCATTAGTAAATGTGACACTTTACAGGAACATGAATTATTAATTTTACATTTTTGAGCATTGTTGTGGGACAGGTATTTTTCAGACGCACTGTGATGCAAAGCACCGGGGACCTCATAAGCAAAACGGAACAAACTTTAGTTCATATGTACATCAATTTGAATATATTATCACTCAAAGCTGCCTTTTATTACCTTAAGAATTGTGTTCTAGGATTATTGCTTTGCTGTTTATGCTACTTGATTCTGTGGGATATTTTTCACCATTTGAGTCACAAATTTCATTATCACAGCCCTTCACTACAAACTCTTCTTCTCACGTAATAGTTCAGTATAAAAAGACAACTTTCCCATCGATACTGTCCATTTAACTTCTATATATTATTGTCATGCGTAAATGCTTCAACTCTGACATTTCATTGGAAATGCAATCTCTTCAGTGATAGAAAAGCTCCACCTGATTTTCCTTATGCTTTGTATTGATGTAAAGTCTGACTTACAGAATGAGGTTGCAATCATTATTTGCAATTTTTTCCACTTTGTGACTCTTCATTTCACCACTGCAGCAAACCCAGAGGTGCATCACAGCACCACAGCACCACCACCCCTGGAAGTTCTGTAATAGTCTGATTTCAATCGAGGGCCTACCAGCAATAATAAACTCAACTATTTAATAGTTGAATTAGAGCTTCGTGATACCTTTCTGCTATGATTCTGTCCATCTTCCCACTTCTTTTGTCTCCTGCTCCCCTTGTTCCATGCATTGTAGTGTCACCAAAATAACTTGGCTAAGGAAACTCTATGGAGCTAAAAAAGGCTCTCAATTCATGGTATGGGGCTTTCATTGACCCCTGCCAAACGCCACCCACAAGCAGCATATCAGCTGGAGAGACTGGAAACCTCTGTAATAGATTTCATTCAACACTTAGCTTTGATGCATAGTACTAATCTCTGCTTTCAATCCAAAAACTTCTCTCGCTTCTTTGTTTTTCAATCAACGCATACAAAACAACATATAACTGTACACAGGCCTAGAAAAGATGCTGTGGACAAAGCTATGTTTCAAATTTTCTACATGACAATCTATCTTAGGGACCTCAAAGCCTCATTTGGGCATGTCTACCTAAAACTACTTAATCTATTTCATTTCTAAATGACAACACGTAGCATTGCTATGTGTGGATGATAATGGACAAAATTGTGTTACACTGCATATCCTTTATCTTTTCATGTAAATACAGAGTAGTGTTTGGTTAATGCTGAGAAAATTGTCAAAATGTCTAAGCCACATGTTTTCACTTTATGTTCCCTGTTAGATCTATTCATATTGTCTACAACTGTGTCAAGAGGCTTTTCCAGAAGTAAAAAACAAGCCAAAGATCTTCAAAGCAACTTATTAATTGAAATTGACAATGGCGAGATTTTATATTACCTATATATCTTTCCCTGTGCATTCACACAATGAAATCAAACACTATCCACACATGTAGTTTAGAAATACCAGATTCCATAATGGTTATTCCATTATACGCAGGTTATTTACACAATTAATTACCACTCAATAAAAATTCCGTCATTTAAAATTTCATAAAGGAGGAAATTAGTGATCCACATCTGAAGCAAGCACAGATCAAGTTAATTGTGTGTGCATGTTACATGGTGAGGGTTTTAAGCATTAAGTAAACTACCATTAAATTATTTGGAAAGTAAACAAACCGCAGTGTTCCTTTGTTCACAAATACACATGCCATCTAATCTGCTGCAAATATTGGCATTAGATACAGTCACACTCATAAAAGTAATAGCATATAGTACTCGTCCTTTAAAATTCTCACAGGCTTGCAATTTGCCTTATTTAAGGTTAAACCTTTTGTTTTTAAAAGGTCTAGCTTATACAATGCAATTAAATTTCCAGTCTGCTTTAATAATCATAGAATGTTAAACACACTGAGGACAAGCTGGCCTTTATTCTACAAATACATGTCCATATATTGACATGTCTGCAGCCACATAAGAATTCCCAAGCCCAGGTCCAGTGGAGTAGTCACAAAGTCAATTGCAAACACTTTTGCCAGATCTACGTATTAGACTGTTGGCTTCTCTTTGGGTAAAGAATTATTAGCAGGGTTGAGAACCTTGCACAACCCTCGCTAGAGCTTCTCAATATTAAAGTGACATTTAACAATGATTCAGAAATTCTGTACCAGCAGCAGTACAGATTGGGGACAAGACTTAAATGGCGTAACATGGAGAGCGCTGGAAAATAATCAATGTCTCTGATTTTCTGCTGTGCTCTGCCTTATTCTGGCGACAGTATTCTGGGCTGGCTGCCAGAGGTGCAGAAGGGGTGTCTGGAAGATGGGTGGTACGTGCACTTGTGTGTAAATCGCTACATCTCTGTGCACACAAGAAACAGTGTGGACTGACACAGATACGAACACTTCCCCTTCCTTTTGCAGTATCGCCTTTTCTATGTGCAGTGCTTGTTGTTTGAATGGTGGGTCTCAGCACTCATGGGAACAGAGATTTGGGCCCTGACCATTTTCATACTACTCCCTAAAATAAGCTGCTCAGCAGAGCTGCCGGTGCTCTTAGAGTGTTAAGCAGTTCAGCCTTATCAACACAGGGGTGAACATGCTATATGTGCGTTTCCCATGTCTTGTCCCATCCTCAAGAGGAACTTCAGCCCTAAATACCGCTTTCCAGAGGCATTCCTGTATGATTCTCAACTTGTACAGTGTCCCTCTATAGCACTCAAACTGTCTTTTACTGATAACTGTTACTTCTTATAAATTATTCAACAAGTAAAACCTGACAAATCCTTTAGAGTCAACAGTCATCACCCAAGGACTTAAAAAAAGCTTGACTCTGTTATCACCACTGAAAAATACCAGGGACTTGGGGGTTTGTTGGCAACAGTGGGTTGCATGAACAGCATAAAAAAGCTAATGGGATCTTCCTCCAAACCAGAGGAAATCCAATTCTACAGTCAGTGATGAAGCTACTAACTACTGAAATTAAAGGATTAAAACAAAAGTGTATCTTGGGTACAGATACAAGACAATAATATACTTAAGTATAAAATTACTTTGTAATTAAATTATGTAATTTAATTATGTTGACAGGAATTAAATTATGTTGACAGTTGCCTATTATAGTATATACTCCAAAGATACAACACCGTTTTTCAAACATATCTTAAAATTAAGATCGGTAGGAACTGCCAAAAGGACCACAGAAAAGAGCATTCTTATTTTAATCCCTCAGACACCAAGGCCGGAAAAAGACCAGAAAAAAGCAAGAGAAACTTTTCTCTGAACATCATACCATCCCACATTGCGCATCTTTATTCTGAAAGCTGGTTGATGTACAGAAGGAGATCTGCAGACATGAATGTTGCACATGTGCTTTTGCAGAGAAGCACAGCACAGTGATTAGTGCATTAACAAAATTCCCGTACTCCTCCATGAATAATGTTGGACCTTAAGTTCCAAGAATAGCACATACTTAATAGCATGGTATTGTCTTCGCTTTGTTTTAATGAGAAGCAGAACCTTAGTGAACAGATAGTGTGTCAGTTCTTGTAATGCTATATGCCATTCAGGTGAATGTCCTCTGGTATGATATTTCATATAAAAAATGCAAAGGCTTTTGCCTCAGACACATAGGTGGATTTTCTTACCTTTGGTTCCATTGAAATGAAGCTGTGGGTACCTCTACTTGAGAGAACTGACCTTTTAATTGTTTTACTATGGTAGAAGTGGTAGTAATCCTTCAGTGTTCCAATCTGTAAGAGGAGAGAAGAAAAAAAGAGAGGGAGATTTAATTTATGAAAACCAGTTTTCTGTTTTTCATTTCTAAAAGTCTATAAATTATGCAATTTCCTGTGTGCTGAAATGCTACTTGAACCCACTGATCATCTTTCAAAAGGAGGACATATGATATGAAATGGATGGAGTGTCCTTGAGGCAGTAACTGCATAACCAAAGATTATAATTGAGCTGCTTAGTCTGGCTGTATCTACCTTTTTAATGTTTAATTTATATGCAGTACTTTAAGTAATTCTATATCAATCTATATCCAAACTGTCTTCAAATGGCAAGTATAAAAATCATCAAATGGCTATATGGATATTATAAAAGCATTCCATCTAGTTTGCTTAAGGAAATGTACTGTAAAATGCACTAGAGTCGGTTATTTATATAATTAAATTATAAATAGCACATTCACAGCATCAGACTATAGAACAGGAATAGGTTTCTCTTTCTGCCAAATGTGGGCAAGAAAGAAGTAGAAGAAAGAAAGATGGAAACGGTAACTTCATAGGATAATGAATAGCTTGAAGTACAAAATCAATTCATGCAGAATTGCAAATTTCACAATGGTACAATAAAAATACTACTTATTCATCCCATCAGTACATAGTAGCAATGTAAATGTTAAACTACGACAGCCTTCACAATTTGACAAAGAAATTTTCCTTTCCAGAGTCATTATTATCCAAACATTCAAAACTTCAAACTTTTGTTTCACACACCTATAAACAAACATTCAGCATCCTTATCTTTAGGGAGAATGTCTCTCCAACTCATTTGGAATTTGACCTTCTATTGCACTGCAAATCTTGTGAGACACAATAATTTAGTTAAAAGTTCCTTAATGATGACCAAAAAAGGGACAATTAAGCTTACTGTCATTACAAGTTGAAAATCAAAGTGACCTCAGAAAACAGGCTTTGTTTTGCAAATAAATCTGAATGAAATCACCAGAGAGGATGAGCAACACTCAAAAATTCTGATTAAAAAAAAAAAACAAACCAAACAGTATTCTGAATTTGCATCTGTAAGAATATACATGTAGGAAACTTGAGAGTTTAACAGTAAAGGTTCACAAAGAACTGGAAATACGCCACTGAAAAACTCCAAGAATATGCTTTTAGAATACTAGAAAACAAAAATCTTGAGAAAATATCAAAGTACACTAAGAAGAAATATTGATAGAAAATTATTATTCTCAAGGAGTACTTGAATATTTGAGCTTAAAATTTAAATACAGGGGAATAAGGGAAAATCTTTTTGGAAAAAAAAATTATTAAAGTCAACCTTTTAAACTAATTCACCTAAGGGGGAAAACTGCAATAGGGTCTAAAATATTAATACCAGTGTGTGCAGTTATCCCATTGATATCTTAATTTCAGGAAGAATGACTTATGTTTCATTTAAGTTAGTACTGAAACATGCAGTTAAACCAAGTTAGTTTACCATAAATGAAACTGGACTGGGTTTGACTAAGCCTAATCAAAGTATATTAGCACTGTGATAATAATTTTCCTGCTGCCTTCCCTTTGAAAGGCAACTCCAACTGAAGTGGTACAATTGTAGCGTGGATGAGCCCGGTCTCACAACTCCACATGCACGCCTATGAATAAACCCTCCTTAACACATATGGAGAAATCTTGTGGGGATCTCAAAGAGCTGCAGGACCCTGGGCTTTCTGGGGAGGTCCTTGCTGACTGGAAGCTAGCCAACATTATTCCAATTTACAAGAAGGGCGTGAGGAAAGACACAGAAAACTGCAGACGTGTTAGTCTAACCTCAGTACGTGGAAAATTACGGAGAAGATTATATTGGGTGCTATTGAAAGGCATTTAAAGAATAATGCAATCATCAGGTACAGTCAACATGGGTTCATGAAGGGAAAGCCCCATTTAATTAACTTGATATCCCTCTACAATAAGGTCACCCTTCTAGTGGAGGAAAGGAAGGCAGTGGATGTAGTTTTTCTGGATTTTAGCAAGGCTTTTGATCCCTTCTGATACGGTCACTCACAGTTTCCTCCTGGACAAGAAGTCCAATTGTAGGATGAGAAGGTTCATGTTGTGCTGGGTGAAGAACTGGCTAAAGGGCAGGGCTCAAAGGGTTGTAGTGAATGAAGCTACATCTGGCTGGTGACCAGTCACCAGCGGTGTTCCTCAGGGCTCAGTTCTAGGGCCACAATAGGGTTCAATATATTTATCAATGATCTGGATGCAGGAGTTGGATGCACCATTAGCAGGTTTGCTGACAATGCCTAAGTGAGAGGTGCTGTTGACTCTCTTGAGGGACAAGAGGCCTTGCAGAGGGATCTAGATAGATTGGTGCATTGAGCAATGATTAATGGGATGTAATTTAACAAGTTGAAATGCTGGATTCTGCACCTGGAATGAATTAATGCCAAGCGTAAATCTAAATTGGGAGAGGAGTGGATGGAGAGCAGCCCTGCAGAAAGGGATCTGGGGGTGCCAGATGACACCAAGCTCAATGAGAGACAGCAGTGTGCCTTAGCAGCCAAGAGGGCAAACTGCATCCTAGAGTGCATCAAACACAGCACAACCAGCTTGTCAAAAGAGGGAATTATACCTTTTTTATTATATTTATTGTATTTTTCCTAATATCCAATCTAAACCTCCCCTGGCGCAACTTGAGGCTGTTTCCTCTTGTCCTATCACCTGTTACCTGGGAGAAGAGACCGACCCCCACCTCTCTACAACCTCCGTTTAGGCAGTTGTAGAGGGTGATAAGGTCTCCCCTCAGCCTCCTTTTCTCCAGGCTAATCAACCCCAGTTCCCTCAGCCGCTCCTCATAAGACTTGTGCTCCAGATCCCTCATCAGCTTCATTGCCCTTCTCTGGACCCACTCCAGCACCTCAGTGTCTTTCTTGGAGTGTCAGTGAACACAGTACTCATACTCAAAATGGGGTCTTACCAGTGCCGAGTACAGGGGGACAATCACTTCCCTAGTCCTACTCACCACACTGTTCCTGATACAGGCCAGGATGCTGTTGGCCTTCTTGCCCACCTGGGCACACTGCTGGCTCATATTCAGCTGGCAGCTGACCAACACCCCTAGGCCCTTTTCCTCCAGGCAGCTTTCCAGCCACTCCTCCCCAAGCCTGTGGTGCTCCGTGGGGTTGTTGTGGACCAAGTGCAGGACCCAGCACTTGGTCTCGTTGAACCTCATATAGTTGGCCTTGGCTCATCGATCCAGCCTGTCCAGATCCCTCTGCAAAGCCTTTCTACCCTCAAGCTGATCAACACTCCCATATAACTTGGTGTTGTCTGCAGACTTACTGAGGGTGCACTCAATCCCCTCGTCCAGACAATTGATAAAGATACTAAAGAGAACTGGCCCCAATACCGAGCCCTAGGGAACACCACTCATTACCGGTTCAGGTCCTTGAATGACTCTAGAGGAGGGCAACAAAGCTGGTGAAAGGGCTGGAAGGAATGCCCTATGAGGAGCTGCTGAGGACTTTGGGCTTGTCTAGTTTGGAGAAAAGGAGGCTGAGGGGAGACCACACTGATCTCTGCAGCTTCCTGAGGAAGTGAAGTGGGGAGGGAGGCGCTGATCTCTTCTCCCCAGGATCCAGTGACAGGATGCATGGGAATGATTCAAACCTGCATCAGGGGAGGCTGAGACTGGATATTAGGAACTGTTTCTTTACTGAGATGGTGGTCAAATGCTGTAACAGGCTTTCTAGAGAGGTGGTTGATGCCCCATGTCGTGTTTAAGAGGCATTTAGACAATTTAGACAGTAGACCAGATAATCATTGTATGTCCCTTCCAACTAAAACTATTCTATTCTATTCTATTCTATTCTATTCTATTCTATTCTATTCTATTCTATTCTATTCTATTCTATTCTATTCTATTCCATTCCATTCCATTCCATTCCATCACTTTTTACTACATTAACTAGAGTTTATTCTGAGTTTAACAGCCTGTAGCACGTTAGCATCAGGCTACTGTTGTGCCCTTTTTGAATTATTATTTATATTAAACATTGAAATTTGGTGCCAGGGTTAGCACCAGTGCAGGTGATGGCATGCTTCCCTGAGACAAAGGGGTGTAATAAATCACTTCCTTGACAATTTCTGGATTCATCAGTAGCCTCAAACAGAGCTGAATGCTAACTACTGGAACGTGATGCTACTCTTGCACCTTAAGTCCTCAGAGACCAGTAAAGTGCATACTCACCATACCAGAGTACTCTACAAAGGTTACAGACCTTTTATGGATCTTGCTGTCTTCAGAGTGAATCGGAAATCTACTACTCTGCGTGTGTGTGTGTCTACACAAGCACACACATTACGGAAAAGACACAGCTCAAGCAGGTAACTGTATTTTACCACTGCACAGAACTACATAAACAGAAAGGTTATATTTTAGGGAAAATAAACATATGTTCTGCTTTGTGCTACACAGATCTCAATATCACACAGTTCTCTGTGTCTTGTCTTGCACCAGTTTGAGGATTTTATTTATTTATTTGTTTGTTTGTTTGTTTCTAAAGATAAATTCTAGCTGACCTCTCTGAGGGCATCCAAAACAGCAAATTTAGGAGATGACCTAATTGCACTCCTGGAGGTCCTAGAGTTTAGGACTCCACAGATGAGACTGGAGGGATCTGCATGCTTTACCTTCCAGCAAAATGGGGACAGCCTGAGGCTTTGTAATGTTTGACAGCTGTGTTCCCTCTGAAACCTTGGGCTCAGGAGACAGAATTAAGCCCTTAGAATTAAGCGTGGCAATTGTAGAGCCATGTCTTCCAGGCACCACTAGTTTTCCTATAACAACAATTATTAATAATAATAATTAATTAAAATTTGAGATCTACAGTTTTAGTTCATATCTGTCAATGAAATAAAAGGATCCCAAATCTTTTAAATGGAATTTAATTCATATTCAGTAACTGCCAGTGCCTCTCACAGTAAGGTAACACCAGCATTATTAAAAATTTTATTGCCCTCTTTTCCCTTAATGGGAATTTACTTAGACCTTCCAAATCCTTGGACCACTTGGAGAACAGTTAAACCATGGAAATATAGCACAATAAAACTTCCCATTATGGATGTTCTTGTTGAATTGTTTTTTATACTTTCAAATACCAGGTCTTAGAGGCACTCTCAGAGGAAAAGCAACGGAAAGACAGAAACACCAGACTGCAGAGCTAACTACCTTAGAGACTGATTGCAATTTAACTGTTTTATCCTTGGGAAATCTTTGTAATCTCCTTTTTGACCTGGAGGACCTGACTTACTTAAAAAGAAATAGAGAAACATTCCAGAGGAATTGCCTAGTCAAAAGCAAGGAGAATGGTTGGCGGGGGCAGGGGAGACTTACTCTCTCTAGAAGTAATCTACATCACTGCACATTTTAAGTAGATATATACATACATTTTAACAGTACCATACTATGTTTATTCAAGGATAAAATAATTCCTGGAAGTAACAAACCTAAAATATACCACGGTGGAATCCCAGAAAACCAGAGCATCTGCATATTTACATTAATTTTATATTTATTAGGTCTTATTTTCTATTTAAAGTTGAGAAAATGTTTGAATTTTAAAGATAATATGAACCAAGAGACCAGCTTTCTAGGTTTGTCCTTGGAAAATATTTCTCCCATATGTAGTTTTATAGTCTAAGGCAATATCAAGATAATTTAGGACATAATTACCGAATGAATTCATCTACATCCACATTGTGTCCTCATAAACCGTAAGGGAATACAAATGCTAAAGCTCCATGTTAAATATATGTTAAATATATATATATATATATATGATCACCAAACTGACATATCTGACAAAGCTCTGAAACTACAACTGAAACTTCCATGTAGCAGAACATGAGCTGGGAAGTCATTCAAGATAATGGGAAGGAACACAAAAGACGCCTACCCAACAGTTTCTTATCTAGTAAGTAACTTTTTTTTTTTTTAAGAGAAGAATCATCTAGAGATCTGGCTGCAAAATACAATTCTCTGAATTGAAAACAATATACTGTTGAGTTGGTGAATTGGTGTATATATTGTAATGGTCCCTGTTTCTCCAGGCTTTAATGACTTTGGTCCTAAATGGATTGAGAAAGGCAGGCAGATCAGGTCCAAATCTGGTTCTGAACTCTATAAAGTACTAGAAGAGACAAAGAAGCACAGATTTGCTACCCCTGTGCAGACCTGGAACATAAACCATTATAAAGAGGCACAGCAACGTATTTCATGTGGGGTTGAAGGGCAGACTTCTTTCAGAATTGCAACAAATTCCCCAAGTGCTAAAGGCCTTGACAGAAGGAAATACCAAGAACAAAGAGATGAAGTTTATCAGGTTTACTACCATCATCTCATTTTGACAAAACCACTTCAACTATATTTCAAACTTTAAAATGTTTAAAAAATTGTCACATTATACAAAGTACACAGGAAATGATGTTTCAGAGCAAAAACGAAAACATTTCAATCTGAAATGGTTGAAACAGTATGCATTGGTATTACCAGAGCTTTTTTCCCTGCATTAAATGCCAGTCACAAAGTATTTTGACAGAACCAAATGTTGACACAGGTTACAATACTGCTTATGCTCCTCTGATGCCCACCCCTCTGTAACGAATATGAAGGAGGTGAGCTCATAGCCCTTAATTCCGATCCCCGTTGGCCCCTCGTTATCCACAGGTGAAGACAGGTTCATTCATACTACAGAAAATGGACGCTCCCTTTCTTTCTTGTGTCCTTCCAGACTTAGGAAGTATTAAACATATTAAAACCAGGGATATCAGCATTTACGTTCAAGAAAGCCCTGCAGAGGCTGATAGTTGTTTTTCTGACCTACTCAAATTAAAGCACCCATATCTGGAAAGGGTATGTTCATCCAAAACCTGGAACCTGAACTTGGCGTGTATTCCAAGCAGCAAAACTATGTACTGGAGTTTTTTAGGGGGTGGTGTGGTGTGGTTTTTTTCCATAAGATTCTGCAACAGTGACCACACTTTTCTAACCTCCAGCATTCTTGCCCACACCCCCACTGTTGGGGGTGCACTGACAGATCTCTATCACATTGAGGCTGCAGAAGCAACCACCATGAGGACAGCTGCAGAGCTGCTCCCCCATCTGACCTGCAGACTGAGATGGGGGCTCTTTTTCTCCCAAATGTACACACTAATCAGAAGCTTTTTTATTGGTTTTGTGGGTTTTGTTTTGTCATCAGAATGGGGAATTTCACCTACTATGTGTCATTCACAAAAAATACTAGCAAGGTTTGCCCACATATGGCACACTGCAGTGAAGTGAAAAATTGGACCACCTCCAGGTTTGGACAATTCAGGGCTCTCACAAAGACCTGTTTATGAAATATTTAGGAGAGAGAAGCACAGGCCCTACAGATCTTACTCAGCCTAAAACCTAAAATGCCAGCTCTTCAGAAGAGGCCTCTATCCAAATACTTAAGCTCTCTGCTAATCCACTGGTGGTCTGATAGGCTCTGAATCTGTATGCAAGGGGAATATCTACCGTGTGTGTGGGAAAAAATGCACTTTTAATTTGCCCAAACTTAGCTAACTAAAAGGATTTGAAGCAATAGCAGAACCAAGGTGATGGGGGTACGAACACAAGTTGTCACCTCAGTTGCAATCCAGACTACCCTGCAAGACTGAATTCCAGCTATGCTCAAATGCCCAAGTAACCCAGTTCTCAGCTCTATTTCAAACCCAATTAGCTAACAGAAATTCAACAGCCCATGTTACAAAAATATTGCTGTATGCGCTCGAGGTAGGAATAGCCTAACTTGCCAGTTCGTATCTTTGCTTCTTTTACGTTCCTTTCTCTTCAGGTTTGTTTTAAAGGGAACTGATAAGTCTGCAGAGTGTTGCTGTTCCTGAACAGTGACACTCTGAACAAGTTGGGCTTGGTCTTAAATGTATCCCTCCTTCTTAAATGATTTTTTGAGCCTCCTAGATGGAAAAAAAACCTATACTGTAATCAAGAGTTCTTGCTCAGTTTGTTAAAGCTTTGGTGTGGGGGACAGGACTGTTTTGCCAGAAAAAGGAGATTCGCTTCTGAATCACCTGCGTATGAAAAATAAACAAAACCCACAAACAGGCAGATAAATTAAACTGCATGGCTATTAAAGCAGAAACATCAAAATTTCCACATAAATAAAACGTGTTGCATCTCTTCACATAGTAGGAACATGCTAACACTTTACCACCCTTGACATTCACTGTACTTCTGTTTAAATGGGGAGAAAAACATATCAACTTACGGAATTAACATATGCCATTCCGGACTTCTTTTGTATTTTTCACTCATGTTTCAACTATTTGGATGGAGAAATTTTGTCTGGGCATTTACCTTGAGCTAGGAAAGTACAGTTTGGCTTTTTAAACAGCTGATGTCAAAAATGAATAACAGAGACATTAAAATAAAGTAGCTCTGCATTATGTTCTTTCAGATAACATCACTGCTGTTGCTTACATGCTATTGTATTGTACTTTAAAAATAGAGTAGCACATTAACTCTCTGTAGAATTAAACATATGCTTTCTAGTCTTTAAATGTTTCATGTGCCCTTGTTAATAGGATAAAAAAGTAACAATATCCTGAGGTCAATTGTAATTCTTGATATCATTCTAATTCAGTACCAAGGCTGAGATTTTTTTAAAGTCACTTCATAAATTTTAATGTGAATTTGAATCCGTATGTATCTGTTAGGAAGCTTCCTAGATAATATCTTCTGCATACAGGTTACTTTGTACAGTTAAAACAAATATTGCCAAACAAAATTCTGCTTTTTGAGATTTCAGTACTTTAGTGCTCTCTTGGTAACCTTATTTAACATATGGAATTACTTGGAAAAAAAAAGAGAAAAAAACTAACAACCAAATAACAACATAGAATGTTTTGGTTCATCAAAAAAAAATGTTTTGTCATGTAACATAACTAAGTTTTAGTATAACTATCTTTGCAAGAAAGGGAAAACATTAAGTCATAAAAGAGCTCACAGGTCTCAGGAGGTAATATGAATTTAGATATTAGAAAGATATAAATTAGAACTGTATCATAGCTTTATTCTAATACATGCTAAATCACACTAAGATTTATTCATTTAATCTACCCTACTATACAGGATGAACAATCCTTCCAAAGAGGATTGTGGCATCTTTTTTGGATTATATGTTCATACAAATCCTGTGGATATTGGAATGAAGATCTTTCTGCCTTATTAATTGAGTTCTGAAAGGAGGGACAGGTTAGCTGATTTTCTTTAAAATAGAAATACACTTTGATCACATTTAATTACAAACAATGCTACTTCCAAAAGTGCAGAAAAAAAAGAATACTACTCAAGCCAAATTATAAAAAGAGAAATCCCAAAGACACCCGTCAGGTAAATAAAGCCAACAAAAAGCTGCCTGAATAAAGACCAGGTGAAAATTATGTTTTGAGTATTACATAGATGAGCACTGGAGAGAACTGTGCCTTATATGCCACAGGTCACACAAGGCCACAGTAAATAACATACTGCTCCCAAAAATTATGACAGAAGCAGAGCCTGAGCCTGGCCCCTACCTTTCTCTTTTGCAGCTCTGAGAACAAGAACATGCATCAGTCTTTACAGGACAAAAGCTGGTAACCTCCTTGAATCTGAACTGCGCTGTGCATTGGTACCCTCTGAACACGTGCTATGTGGTACCACTTCCCTAGGGACGAGGGCATACAAATGCATCCTTGGTGAAGGTAAGGATGAATAAAATGTGACAAGTGAAAGATACGTGGACACTATGTTGATTGTTCAAACATTAAATTGAAAGAAATCTCACTATAGTACTTGAAATCCTTCTTTTAAAGTCTGTAAGGAAGAGTTTCATCCACCTCCTCTCTAGGACTGATAAACAGGTTGTGACTATTAGAACAATATTCAAAAAAGTAGCTAAAAATTAATGAACACAGAGTCCTTAATTATCGGGGCTGGGGCGGGGAGGGGGAGGTTTTTGCATGAAGTGTAGGTTTCGTCTTCCAACAGATACATTAGCCTAAGAGAGTTGGTGGGAGATGGCAAAGGAAGCCATTTCCACAGCTGTCATGTGAGATGTGACAAAGTACAACAATGGGCACTAATATTTGCAGCCCCAGTGTCACTGCAGGCTTCACCTAAGGAGGCATCGCAGGAATTGGCAAGTTCATGTCCCTATCAAATAAAGCAATGCAAGGTTGCCCAGCAACGTGTGACTGTGGTTTTGCAGTTCCAGGGCAACATTACACATTTCATGAAAATTCTCAAAAGGAAATCAATTACTGCCTTCATTCCCATTAATCTTTTCTATTGTTTCTTTTCAATACAGAAAGCAGTTCAATGTAAACTGGTAGTTCATGCCCCTTTTTGTGAAGCCAAATGAGTCATCACCTTATTTCTACAAGTAAAAATGAGTGCAACAAAGTGTATTTATTTTCTGCTGTATGAACAAACTTTAACGTCTGCAATATTTCAAGTGACTGCAACACAATCATCATGCATTGTGAGTTCAAGCCATAACAAACATTGTTTGTATCTGCAAAGAAGCAGTCAGTCAATACGGTAATGTTTGTTTCAGTAAACAGCCCCCATAATGAAGGCATCAAATAGGAAACAAATACCTTTAACATTTTGAGGGGTCAACTAAATTGCCACTGTTTTCTGAAATCTTTTTTTCCCTTTCCTAACTCACTACTCTGTAATTTAAAATATCTAAATGATATACTGCATTGCCTGAAATGAGCATTATCACTGCTTTATTGACTTCCAATCCTGTTTCACGTTGTATCACTGAACAAATGTAAAATGATGAGAGAATGAGGATGGATACTCATGCAGTATCATGAGTGTTTATCTAAGTAGCAAACAGAACTGTCATCTTCCATACACTATTAACTACTCCAGACTGTAAGGATTATTGTTTCTTCATAATCCATACTTTCTGATATGTAATTATAATAAAGCATAAGAATGAGGCTTGACAAAGTTCTGACACTGCTAT
Source organism: Larus michahellis (assembly GCF_964199755.1). Classification (NCBI taxonomy): domain Eukaryota; kingdom Metazoa; phylum Chordata; class Aves; order Charadriiformes; family Laridae; genus Larus; species Larus michahellis. The sequence goes on along the minus strand of NC_133930.1, from coordinate 39,918,219 downwards.
TTCAAGCCTGCAAACAGTAGTAGTAGTAGGGTAGTTAAGAAATGGGTTTTATTTTTTAACAAACTACAGCAAGAGAAGTTGCACAGCAAAAAACGTTCATATTCATTTCCTTCTAAATCTCGATCGTGAAATATTTAACAACCATCATCCCTGCCCTGAAACCTGTAAACATCTACTTGGTCCCCAGTGGGACCAAGTCCCTTCTCATTTACAAAACCATAAATCAGAAATAACTCTGTTGAAGCTAATGGAATTTAAGAGGCATAAATCAAGAGCAATCAAATCTAATGCGGTTACTTGTATGCGTAAAAGATTTAAGAACTGGGCACCAAGTTAGATATACTGTTATATCTCTATCCAGTTATTTAAACATCAGTATAAAACTCTTAAGCACGTTAATAGAAAGAGAGTTTATAACATTCAAAATGACTAATGCACTGACCTACAGTAGTCATATTGTTTCCAGTGAACATTTATATTGCTAGCAATAAACCTTTTCACGCTGTACTTTGTCTTACAAATCTGAATTCAGCTCTTATTGGTCATAGTAAATACAATGTTTTCATTTAACTGACTTTCTCATGAGACTTGATTTAAGCAATTTCCTCCTCTATCACCAATATAATTTACTGAAGAGTAATAAAGAAGTGACTCATAGGAATATCTAGGGCTGAGTTAAGTTCATCCATGTGGTACGTGCAGGCACTAAATCCAATGCTCTTTTACAGTGAACCCACATGACATGTCCTCAACTTTGTACTGTATCAAAGTCTGATGATCTTCCATTCTGTACAACATGCTTAACTGAATACAGAGAAGCATGCAACTTGTCCAGAACTAGGCATGATAATCATACATTCACCTGTCTTATTTGGTTAAGGCCAGAGCTGCACAAAAGTTTATATTTTTTTGTGTAAAAGTAAGGTTTGCCAGTATCCGTTATTTATGTAAACAGTCTCCACACCCACATGCAATCTCATTGATTTTGATAAGAAAACTTGTGCAACAATTATTCGTATAAGTAACAGTTTCTGAAGAGGATCTTATTGTTTCCTAAGTTTAATAGTATGAAAAGAAAAAAATTCTCTCTTTGACAGGATCTAAAGGTACACGTAAAGAAAATGCAAGTAAGCTAGCAAACAAGACCAAAATATAATCTCCAAAATTATTGCATTATGTAGCATTCAAACCTACTAAGAAAGAAAACACCAACATCACCATAACTAACGTTTAAAGAGGATTCAAAAAAAATACTACAGCACACCAAGGGACTGCTAACTCTAGCATAGTCATGTAATATTCCACTTAAAGTAGCTACTTGCAATCACAACAACAACAACAAATTGTGATGTGTTAATTAAGATGTACGCAGGTCTCTCCTGCTGTACCAACTTCCATAGTGCTGAAAAAGTGATTAAGGTTGAATTCAGCTTTCATTGGAATCGGTGGGATATTTGACTGTATTTAATGGGAGCTGCAATTAGCACCTAATGAAGAAACACTTAATTTTTCTTTAATCCAGACCTCAGTGAGGCCTACATTTTAGATTTAGTATCCTAATGCCTAGGTTCATATATCAGCTTCTAAATTACTTCAGACAACAGAGAAAAGTCAAGGAGAACCGATATCCAATTCATGATGAAATAGTTAAATTTACTAAAACCAATGAAAAACAGGTCACAGCTTTCATATACTCTCCATTTCACGCATTTAAAGAATATTCCTTGGTGGCTTTCTTGTTTGGAGAGCAGAATCTTACAACCTGAGGGCTGAGTGAATGCTTAGTTGTATACCTGAAGGTAGATTTTCTTGGAGAAAGGAGAAATGCTTCTACTGTATATTTGTTTAATACAGTGGTATTAAGTATATAAGACCAAAATAATGAAATAGGGAAAAGTTGGTGGGTTAGAATGGTAGCAATGAATTGGATAAAACCGTGTATTCCTCTTTATAAATGGGTTTGCATTTCCATTTTGAAACATTTGTTTTCATGTCAAATGAGTCCTACAAGATCAGAAACATCAGGAAATCAACACAGATTTCAGCCACCACTAGAATTGCTCACTGTGCAGTTAAGCATGTCAGATTAATATTTGTAGCTGCCAGGCAAGAAATGGAAATTACGCAAATTTTGCAAGATGGGAATGGTATTTATCTACAATAAAACTTCCAAAAGAGCAGTCTGTTGCAACAGTAGAACCATGTATTGGCAAGACTGTGATGCCAACACAGTCCAGAGCCCCTTTAGGTGATCGCATGGTTAACTCTTTTAGAAAGCAAGGCTCAGCAGCAATGTTTTAATTCTAGTTATCAGTTTTCCCAGGCGACGGCTTTGCAATTTATTAGTTGGCCATGATCATTGTGCACAGGCCTAAGAATTATCAGGAGGAGTTCATTCACTGATGATGGATATTTAAAATTCTCTGAGTCGAAGCAAAGGTGTCGCTTGATCAGACAGGCAGAAAGCAGTAATGACAGTAATGCAGAGATGGACATATGTCAAGAGTGTCAAGGAAATCCCAGATATCACCATACATGTCCTCTCTGGAAATGACCTCGTACTTCAAACAGATGTGAGTAAATTCCACTAATGTTGTGCTTCCAACCCAAGGCAGGGGAATGATTTGGCTTACAATGGAGCAAAAGGGAATCTTTCCAGAGGAAAACTGAAAACACTAAATAGTTAATACTGTCGTGCTAGGTAGGGCTGGAGCTCTTCTTGTGTGGCAACAATGGGATACATCTGGTGTGTCAGACTTTCTAATACAATTAGGGTACCTGCAAATGCAGTATATTCATACTAAAAGGCTATTGAGGCCCTTACAAACTACAACTGAATATTTTGCTGAGCTAAATTTCAGAGATTGTCTTTGAGGTCCAGCGAGAGAAGTGTTTTTCTTTAAAAGCAGAAAAAGCTAATCTGAGCTGTAAATCCACAGTTCAGGTATCTGCACTGGCTCCACTCCACTCCCAAGTGGTAAAACTGCTGCTTCTCGCACAGGACAGGGCTTGGCTGCTCAAGAGAAAACAGAGCTTATTCTGTGGTCCATTCCTGTGGGGAAGCGGTGCTACTCATTTCCAAGAGGGGTAGGGGAACTTTCTCAGCTTAAAGCCCTGCCATTGCTGTTCATTCATGCTTGGCTCGCTGGAGCCCAGCATACTCACAGTGCATCGAATTTTTTTCAAAGTTAAGCATTTGATTGATTTGTTTGCTTCAGTTCAGCTCAGATGGGTTACTCGAGATATGATACTTGAAGTACAAACATTCTGCAGTTCAGAGTGTGAAAGGAATATGGATGAAACGGCTGAATAAAAACACTCAGTAAATTAAAGTAATTGAAAGCAATAGGAGCAGTGGCACGAAATCTCTCACTTAAAAAACAGTTTTCACATTTCAGAACAGCTGGGTAACAAATGTGATGTCAGTTTTTAAAAGGACATCTGAAGCACTTGGACTTGCAAGTCACTTCCAGGCAAATGAGTAGGACCTAAGAAATAAGATAATTAATGGACACTTGGGATAAAGGACTAGTTTGGAAGTAGTTAAACAAAGGAAAATTCTGCCTTATAAATTTATTAGTGATCTTTGAAGAGGTCAAGCGTATAGATAAAGAAGGATAGATAGATATACTCTGGTTGGATTTCCAAAAGGCTTTTGACAATGTCCTTCTTCAGCAGCTTTTACGAATTTCAGAAGCCATAAGGCATAAGATCTTGCAGAAGTAAGCAATCAGTTAAAAGACTGAAAACAAAGCTTAGGAGTAATTAGTTATTTGTTTATTAAAAACCAATTAGTTTCTCACAATGGGTGGAGGTCCCTGCTGGATTTCTGCTGGGGTCCATGGTAGAATCTCTTCTGTGACCTACACTGTTCCGTAAAAAAATTACACGGAAAAGGGAGTGAGGAATGAGGTGTATATATCAGCTATTGTTAACAATCACAGATGTAAAAACTGTGGCTGACTGTGTGCAAGCTGCAGAAGGACCCTGCAAAATTGAGTGGTGACATTAAAATGGCAAGCGAAATCAAATGTAGATGAACTGATGTAAAGACCTAACCTCACACTCAAACAGTTTTGAGCTGCCCAGGACCACTGAGGAGCGATACTCTCAGCATTATGGCAGTCTAATCCATGGAAACTCATCTTGGTAAAAGTCCCAACAGCAAATGACATAGCAGACATGATCACTAAAAGTATGGAGAATAAAGCAGAAAACATGGCACTCTATGAATAATCCAAGGTTTTGCCACACTTTAAGTACTCTGTGCAGTTCTAGTCCCCTCTATTCAAAGAAGACATAGTACAGATGAAGAAGTTTCTAGAGTGGGAGAAGAAGGATGGACAAAGGTATGGTATCCCCTCTCTATGGGGAACAGTCAAGTAAACTAAGACTTTTCAGTCTAGACACGACACAATTTAGGGGAAAATCTAAAAAATCATGTATGGCATAAAAGTGGACAGAGATTGACTTTCTCCATCTCTTTCAGTAGCCATCAAACAAAGCTAGTAAGTAACAAGCAAAAGAGAGGTAGTTCTTCATGCAGTGAAGTAGAAAACTTTTAAAATCCTTGCCAAAGAATATTACAGATGTTGAAATTGACTTTCAGTTGAAAGGTTGGACAACCTTTTGGAGAAAAATCATTGAGAATTTCTAAGTACACAGAAACGATATTCAGCTCGGGCAGTCTCCCGAGCTGAAAACAGTCAAAGGGAGTGTTGAGAAGCATCAGCCGCTTGTTTTGTTCGTTCACTCCCACAGACAGTAATTTAACACCACTGCCATAGGCAGGCAGGCTAGATGGATCTTCTAACTGACCCAGAATGGCCTTGCATCCTTACGGGTTCTATTTGAATAAAGGCTATTCATGTGAACAAAAATTTATAGGAACTATTTCTCTATACCATAGATGTCATACTACTAGCTTCAGAGGTGTGACATGACATGCGTTTTCTTTCCTGTTTGTTTTTAAGACATCAGGTTACTGTGTTAATATGCTCTAGAAAGAGAAGCTAAATAAAAGCAAAAAAATATTCTCTATGTTTATCCAGAGAGGAGGCTACATGCTACCGTTGATTAAGCTAAATATTTAAAAAAGGGGAACGTTATCCAATTCTAGGCTTAAATTTCAGCCATATAGCACCACTCAGTAACACTTTCATTGCCCAATAAAACCCTGTGAATGAATACAAGAATGAGGCAAAGGTTTTAATTGTGACTTGTAACATCTCTAGAAATTCAGCTTGGCCCTGGAAAACACACATAAATGAAGCCTATTCCCTGCTGGCCCAAAAACCTCTCTAAAAAGAAGAAAAAAAAGGGAGAATGGCTTGATGTTGATGGCTATCCCTCATTTAGAAGCATGCTGCCCCGCTTCAATCAGATTCCTTCTATATAGAAGAATCTGTGCTGAGAAATTTTTTTCTTTCTTAACTTGTTTAGAACTACATAATCCATGATCATGCCCGGCTAACGTGCCTTTTACAAACTCATCTCCATCATACACCATCCTATAATCCACAAGAATTTCCACAACAAGCTATTCCGGCAGGATTTCATGGTGTAGCTCTAATACTCTTCTGGACTTGCCAATGTTTCATTCCAAAGAGTTTTTCATTCTGCAAATATCAATCAAATTGGGTCCAGCATGTTGCCAAATAATCACTTACTGTCTTAAGCTATATATCTCTGGCAAACAGGATTCTGTTTGATCGTATTTTTTCCTGTGTTTGGCAGGTGACAAAGAGCAACACAGCTCCTCACTAGGGACCATACGATTTATTCACATCTGTGACTGACATATGTATCTCCCCACTTTGTGATTTTACAATTCATCATTTGGAGAGGAAGAGAAACATCTACTGGTCAATCACAAAACCACAGAACATAGCTGCAAAACATGCAAGTATGATACTGGAAATATCTTGCTTGACAACATCTAGAGAATTACTTATGACATCATACAAAGCAACGGGGAGGTTGTATACAAGCTGGCCATCTTTTCTGGTCAAGGCACACAGATGTCAAGCAAAACACAGCAACTGAGATGACTGTGGGAGTGGGAAGCCTATCTTCTAATAGGAAACCAGAAGCTACAGAAGCACAAGTGAAGGCCGGTTCCCCCTGCAAATGTGCTGAAGAAACAGACGAGCCGCTAAGCAGAAGAACAGATATATACTGGTCATGACTAAATTTGGTCTGTAAGTTGGAAGTCAGCAAGAAAAAAAAAACAAAACAAAACGAAATTTTCCAGATTGAGGACAAGTAACAAAACCACTTTTAAAACTTGTTAGTTTTAGACTTGTTTAAAACTGGGGTAAAAAAATCCACTTATGAACACCTTAAGATATATAATAGCAATCACTGATGATCCAGTCCAATATAATATCCTTGTGCTTTTTGTATTTGTTTTGAGCAGATACTTTGCAAATTAAAACCTGTATCTATCTTCAAGTACTACTTGATTAACAGTCACTTTCAAATTCCTGAAGTAGGCCACAAAATTAAACTATGGAATAGTAGATCAAAACTATGTACGTAACATTGGTATATCTATTTATATATTTATCAGCAGGGTAGCAAATGACTACCTGCCAGAGTTCTCTAGAAACTGTTTTGGTGTATATTTCAACTAGTGATGTGAATATTGGCATAGGAAAGACACCTATTAAACATTAAAGAAGCAGAGAGGATCAGAAAGCATGTTGGGGGCAGAAACAGAAATCAAAACAAAATTGTAAAACGAGGTCTGGAAAAACAGGGCAAGATTCAGCAAAGGCATATGCAAAGTATTACACCTAATTCATAATAATTTACTGGACAAATTCAGGCTGGAGAACAACAGCCTAGCAATTTGGCAGAATCAGTCTGTGAACCACAGCAGATCACAAGCAGAACTAAGTCAACAATGTCATACGGCTACAGGACAGACAAACGCATGGGCTAACTAAATAGGAGTGCTGTCCTGAAGACACCTGAAGGAATCCTTGTGCTGTACTCAGCTGTAATGTTGTACCAGCTCCTTGCTCAAGATGGTGAGGACCACTTAGAAGGACCAGACTAACAGCAAGACCTATCAGTGAAAGCCTGATCTATGTGAAACAAGGAAAGAACAATCTCTGGATGAAAAAAGATAAATGTGGGGCAGGAAGAGTGGAATGCTACAGCTTTTCAGATGTTGCTACACTTTATGTTCATAGTGAAACAAGAAATGCAGGCTTTGAACTGCAAGACAGAAAAAGCTTAGACTTCACCAGGGCAAAGAGCATAATGAGCCACTAGAATCGAGTAACTATGCCCTGGCACTGCAGAGCTTCCTTACTGATGACCTTTGAAAAGTGGTTAAATATATGCCAGGAAAGATGTGGGCATAGCTGATCGTTGTCAAGGGCACTGTGATGGACAAGCGGATCTGTAGTGATGTCCCCCCTGTCCTTCACTTCTACAACAGTCAGCCATTGTCAGCCACAGGTCATGTCATACCAGACTTGACCACATAGTGATATGATGGCACAGTGATCATGAAATGATAAGTTTTAAATTCCCAGAGAAGCAAGGAGGGAGTAAAGTCTGCCCTTGGACTTCTGAAGGGCAGACTTTGACCTTTGTAGGAGACTGGTCGACAGAGTCCCTTGGGAGGCCGTCCTGAAGGGCAAAGGAGTCCAGGAAGGCTGGACATTCTTCAAGAAGAAAATCTTTAAGGCGCAGGAGCAGTCCGTCCCCATGTGCCATTAGATGAGCTCCTATGGAAGAAGTATGGCCTGCCTAAACTCGGAGCTTTGGCTGGAACTCGGGAAGAAAATGAAAGTTTATGACCTATGGAAGAGGGGCAGACCACTCAGGAAAAGTGATTTGTGAGGCTGTGTAGAGAGAAAATCAGAAGCGCCAAACCCCAACTAGAACTTAATCCGGCTACTGCTGTAAAAGACAGTAAGAATGCAGGAGGACTATGGAGACTCTCTATCCTTTATTGGATAAGGGGGAAACAGTGACAAAGAATGAGTAAAAGGCTGAGGTACTTAATGCCTTCTTTGCCTCAGTTTTTAATAGTATGACCAGTTGTTCTCAGGGTACCCAGCGCCCTGGGCTAGTAGACAAGGGCTGGGAATAGAATGAAACCACCATAAACCAAGGGGTAATGGTGACAGACCTGCTACACCACTTAGACACATAAAAGTCTATGGGGCCAGATGGGATCCACCCAAGAATACTGAGGGAGCTGGCAGAAGTGCTCACCAAGCCACTTTCCATCATTTATCAGCAGTCCTGGCTAACCAGGGAGGTCCCCATTGACTGGAGGTTAGCAAATGTGATGCCCATCGACAAGAAGAGACTGAAGAAGGATTGGGGGAACTACAGGCCTGTCAGTCTGACCTCGGTGATGGGGAAGGTTATGGAGTCGATCATCCCGAATGCCCTTACACGGCACATGCAGGACAACCAGGTGATCAGGCCCAGTCAGCATGGGTTCATGAAAGGCAGGTCCAGCTTGACAAACCTGATGTCCTTCTATGACAAGGTAACCGGCTTAGTGGGTGAGGGAAAGGCTCTGGATGGTTCATTTACCTGGACTTTAGTAAAGCCTTCAACACCATTTCCCAAATCATACTCCTGCAAAACTGGCTGCTCATGGCTTGGATGGGTGTATGTTCACTGGGTAAAAACACCAGCTGGATGGCCAGGCCCAAAGAGAGGTGGTGAATGGAGTTAAATCCAGCTGGCATCCGGTCACAACTGGTGTCCCCCAGTATTTGGGCCAGTTCTCTTTAATCTTTATCAGCAATCTGGACGAGAGGATCAACTGCACCCTCAGTAAGTTTGCTGATGACACCAAGCTGGGTTGCACTGTTGATCTGCTTGAGGGTAGGAAGGCTCTACAGAGGGACCCGGACAGGCTGGATGGATGGGCCAAGGTATACGGTATGAACCATATGAGGTTCAACGAGGCCAAGTGCCGGGTCCTGCACTTGGGTCACAACAACCCCATGCAGCGCTACAGGATTGGGGAGGGGTGGCTGGAGAGCTGCCCGGCAGAAAAGGACCTGGGGGTGTTGGTCAACAGCCAGCTGAGTATGAGCCAGCAGTGTGCCCAGGTGGGCAAGGCCAACAGCATCCTGGCCTGTATCAGAAATAGTGTGGCCAGCAGGACTAGGGAAATGATTATCCCCCTGTACTTGGCACTGGTTAGGCCACACCTCAAGTACTGTGTTCACTGACACGCCAAGAAAGACACTGAGGTGCTGGGGTGCATCCAAAGAAGGGCAGCAAAGCTGGTGAAGGGTCCAGGTCACAAGTCTTATGAGGAGCGACTGATGGAACTGGGGTTGATTAGCCTGGAAAAAAGGAGGCTGAGGGGAGACCTTATCATCCTCTAAAACTGCCTGAAAGGAGGCTGTAGAGAGATGGGGGTTGGTCTCTTCTCCCAAGTAACAGGTGACAGCACAAGAGGAAACAGCCTCAAGTTGCGCCAGGTGAGGTTTAGATTGAATATTAGGACAAATTTCTTCACTGAAAGGGTTGTCAAGCATTGGAACAGGCTTCCCAGGGAAGTGGTTGAGTGACCATCCCTGCAGGTATTTAAAAGACAGACAGATGTAGTGCTGAAGGACGTGGTTTAGTCGTAACTTGGCAGTGTCAGGTTAATGGTTGGACTCGACGATCTAAAAGGTCTCTTCCAACCAAAATGATTGCATTCTATTCTACTCTACCCACTACTGATTTATCTTAGTATGTTTTACAGATTTCTTCTGGTTCTTCCATCTTCATCTAGCCTGGTCCACTTCTTCATTTGTTTTGTTTGAGAGAAGCAGTTCCCACCAACATTGCCATTTTTAAGTTGGGCTTGGAACTAATTGTTATTTTTAAAAGTATAATTTAGTGTGTGTTTGCCTGAGGGCTTTAAATAAAAAATCATCACGTAATTTGTAGCTTGACTACTATGCTGTTAAACGAGAGCCTCATCTTCCCTCATTTTGTAACAACATACAAAGACTATTAGATTGCCTCTATCACCAGAATCCATTTGCCACATCCTTTCTTTCATCCAACTCCTAATGAAAGATCACATTTAGTACTCTCTCCCTCCTCCCTCTCATTTTTAACTGCACAGACAAGGGAACTACTGCTAAGTATGAAGTAATTAGCCATGGCATACCCTTTGTATTCTCCAATATGTGCTGGTTTTCTGTTTTTGTGGCATGTGAGCATTTGCAAGAATGTTGTTTCAGTGCTTACATTTTCCAAAGATTTTTCTATCTGGTGGTTACTCTCGACAAGTCACTAAACGTACTTTTTTTTCTGCCATGAATAAGAGAAAATGCAGTTTTCCTTGATGTATCTGTGTAACCCCACTACATCTCCATGTGCATACAGCTTAGAGTACACCTAGCTTTGATTCTTTTAATAGCACAGTCCTGGTATTTGCATCTTTAATTCTCAGGACTTCATTAAACTTATCCCAGGTATTAAATTTTAGTAAGAATATACTGCTTCAGTGCTGTGAGCACACAGGCTCTTAAGGGGCATGTCTCTTCTATTAACTGTCTATATTATTATTCTGGGGTAGATGAACTTCTTTACACGCAGAGGCATACCATCCCGGTTTTCTGAGTCATACATGTAAAGTGGTGGAGATTACAGTAGCAAACTCCTTCCTTTGCTGAAGACAACAACCTTACTTTAGGCTCTTTATCTTAAAATAAGTTGCCTTTTCTCTAAACAGAATGCTTTTTTTTGAGTCACCCAATTTCAACTACTTAGTTTGCAAAATTTCCTTTTGACTCCCATCAGGAATAGATTTGGAAAATGGAAAACAGCCATTCCTCCCATTCTTTCTGATCAATTGATTTTGTTACACAACGACTTCTCTGTGCCATCACTGGGACCTCAGGTCTGAAATAAACTAGTATTTATTAACTCTTTGTGTGATTTGCTGACTTTAAATCTGTAAACTCCTATTAAATAAAAATAATAAAACAACAACAACAACAAACCAGAAACAAAACAAAAAACCCCCCAAAACCCCAACAACAACAATGTGATTTTGGTAAATCACATGAGCACTTACAGTATCTAAAAAAAAAACCAACTCAGTATATCTAACAGTGACTGCTGGGCCACACCTCAAGCTTAGCACACTTAGGTGTCTCTTGGCAAACAGTGTATTCTTTGCAGGAAGAAAACTGCAGGGAAGGGGTAGTCTGTCACTTGCCAAGGGTGGGGAGTAGGTCACTAGACCTTGGAGGAAATCAGAAAATAAAAATTACTGGAAGAATGCAACAAGGAGAGGAAAGATGTGACCTGGAAAAATGCTGACCCATCTTCAGCTCCTGCCTAGAACTAAGAAAGAAAGAACAGAAGGATCTAAAGCTTAATCCTATACTAATTAATGCAGCATTTCTCTCCCTTGTTGGAGCCACAGATAAGATATCTTTATCTCTTCCATTCTTCCATCTCTGGGGTATCAGCTGTTTGTTTCTCCCGCTCTCCTGCGCCTTCAATGAAAGTCTCCTGCCTGAATGAGAAACTCCTAGCAACTGATGACAGGAACCTGAAACTGATGAGGTACCCCTTTCTAGAAGAGCACAAACCTAGAAAACCTTCCTCATTTTGAAGCCCACGCATTTCAAATTAAAATAAACTCAAGTTCCCAGAGTCAGTTACTGGAGCTTCTCTTTTATCTATATAACCAAAGAAATAAGGGGAAAAAGCTCAATAGCTTTTATTAGTTTTTTTTATTATTTATTTTATTGTTTGCTTATTTATTTATTTTACATTTATTTTATTTTCTATATATTTTATTTATTTTTTACTTATTTTAATTTTTTTACTAGTTAACAGCTCAAGAGCACGGAAGCCACCAGCACTGGAGACCAGAGTAGCATTCCCAGCTTCTCAGATGCTTCACAAGTCATCCCTCTATAAGCTGGTGTTCCTTTCTCCAGTTTATTGAGAATATTTTAGTACCAAACCACAAATTTATATCCAATGAGAAGCTGCGTTTACAAGAAAAGAGGAAATTCATGGGAATCAAAATGGCATATCAGTACACCTTAATTTTCATGGCTATATCAAAAGAAAGCTTCCTTTTTTCACTATATAGTAAGCAATCTCCATGCTATCAACGGCCATTTATGCCAATTATGCAAAATGCTACAGACTATATGTTTAACCCTCTGCATCTACCAACAGTGAAAGAAACTTTCCCAAAACTCAGTGACAGATACTTTGCTCTAACACAAAGGTCTGCTTATTGCAGCCGCTTCAAGACAGAAGGGTAAAATACGTCAGCAAGGAGCTGATGGAGGATGCGTTATACCCCAAATTGCTCCATCTAGCATGTAACTTAGAACAGCTCCTTGGCTGCTTTGCATTATACTACCTTATCACAGTCCCAGAGGGCTTCCTAATCCAGATCACTTTCTTAAAAGACATGCAAAAAGAACAGAGGCAATTTTTTTTTTTTACGTAAGACAAGGATTCACTTGCTAGAGAAACTACTAATTGCATTTCACGTGTAGGCCAGAAATGCCTGCAATACACGGGGCAGGGGGAGGGGGAGAGGAAGTCAACTCTATGTATTTAGGTCCTGATGTTACATGTCCATGCTATTTTGAAGCCCAATAAAACACAGGAGAACTTGAGCCAATTCTTTTGTAGCTTATATTGATGCTTCACTGTGTTTCCTCCATCTTCTCTAACGTGGCTGTGGTTATGTCACAGAAATAACATTACCAGTAACCAAGTACTCAAGCCTAAAGTTACGGGACAGGCTTTTAATAGGCCTTCAATGAAGGTCTGCTAATTTGAGAGTCAGCTCAAGTGGGCCCTACTGTCCAAATCAGAAGCTCAAAACTGGTGGCACTAAATGGAGCTATCAAAATTACTGACTTTCCGAAGGATATCCTGCCCACCTGTGTCAGTCAGTAAGGGGATCTACTGCCTCTGTTTTTGTGATATGTAACCTTTGTTCAGTTCCATGGGGAAAAGAGTTTTCCAACAGAAACTGAGTAACAGTGGATAGAAGGATAGGCCTAAGTTGCCACTAAATGCTTTTTCAAGCCAAATGTTTTTCAAGAAAATTAGTGACAGTCTCACTAGATTCACTGCAAGTATTTCAAGTATCTTTGAAGACAAGCTTCTGTGTCTTACTGTCAACTTTACATTGGTAATGGTAAGGAAATACAGGATAAATGAGGAGTACACTGGAGGAATTTGTAGGAAACGAGAATGAGAACATGTAGCCTAGAGAAAACACACAGATTCTTTCTCTGTTGCGCCGTGGGCCCTAAAAATTAATGCAAAAGTTCTCTTTTCAATAAGCAGAGAAGCTAAAGCTTCAAATTTCTGTAACAAGAGATGAAGACCTCAGAAGACGTTTGAGAGCAACAGGAGTTTACCAGAAGCTGTAAGCTGCAGGGGTTCTCAGTTGCTCATCAGTAGGTGATCTCAAGGACTCTTCTAGATCTATTTCTGACTGACTCATCCGGTCATTCAGGTAGGCTTTGTAGTTTTCCCATCATCACCATGGCGATGGGAATAGACTTCAGAGGTATTCCAAGGCTCAACGGGATATTCTCCAAATCACACGAGCTCCAAAAATGGGAAAGCTAATTTCTGCCTGTTACCAGGAATGAACCAAATAACAAAAACTGAGAAAAGGGATGTTGCCTGGTGTTTACAGTTCACAGCCCTCCTGGGTCTACCATCTTGTCTCCACTGATCAACTTAATGTACCCTTCAATGCCATTTTTCCACAAACACAACCCAAATATTGTTTACCCTTAACTGTTTTACTCCTAACTTACCCTAAACTCTTTCTCTTCCGTAGCACCTCACATCTCCCCTCATGCAAAATTAACAGGGTGTCTGGTAAGAATAAGATCTTCAGGAGTCCTCTGTTTTCCACTGTTCCCTGCAGCTCTAATCATGCAATTAACTCTTGTCAGAATACTCCTGCTTTGCAACTTTGCAACTGTACCTACTTGACTTTCATTTTTTATACACAGTTTCACTACCTTTTATCTTGAATATTTTAATTCCATTATTTTTCTGAGTCATTTGTATCGAGTCAGTTCTTTGGGCCAGCCATAGTGGGATTTGGATTTAGCTTTTTGCACTTTCTTCTTAAAGGTGAGCTCACAAATTTAATTTAACCAAAAATATTATGCTTAATGAATTACACTAAGGTTTTTTTAATCTATTGCAGATGATTTTCGGATGTGTATTTTTATGAGATTTGTTAATTACCTTCTTCAAGCAGATGTAAACAGTGTAGCTCTTAGTGACACTTGCAGCTTTAATTATAATATTTCAACTTACCTAGAAGAGATAGTATCTGGAAAACCAAAGTTTAATTGCCTGGCCGTAGCTGCTACAATATACAGACATTAAGCATGTGAAGTCCTGCCTCCAGCAGAGAATTCTGCTTACTGATTATCTCTTTCAATGTTTTGATAGTGTATTCAGCTAAGAGAACATCTTTCAACATCTCACACCAAATACAGGTTTTTTAATTACTTGCAATTGTCTCTCAGTAATAAGTAGATTCTTGCCCCATTCCCATATTCTTTTGCACTTTCTGTTCTGTGTCAAATATCTCCCTGCTTTTCCAAATTTATGCAAAAAGCTTGTTATGGGCAAATCTAACTCATCAGTTCAGATCATTCCTGACCTTCTTTCTCTAAAAGTTATTAGTCCTTTATCAAATGATACAGTTTACAAAGTGTGATTGATAAGCCTTACAGAAAACGATGCACGTTTTTTTGTATTTTTAAAAAATACAGTTATAGACTTATTTTACATAGGGTTTCAACAACATATTTACATGTTAAACTATGCATGGTCAAACCACAGCCATTTGGATTATTTTATGAACTCTGAATTCTCAAATTATACATTCTATCTAGCGACCAGGTCAGTCTGATGGAAGTTGTATAGGCACTTAGCTGGGAATAAAAGAACAGACATTAGACTGACCACCAACATATTAATGAACATGCTGTCACTGAAATACCATTTGGAGATGATTTTGCAAGAAATTATCAGAAACTTAACACTGGCCACCGTAAAACGATACCAACAAAAGGAAACTTTGCGTAAGACTTCGTGCAAACCCACAACACTTCTTAAGGCATGTAACTGTAATGGTAGAGCGCTGAGCTCTATGTTGGCATGGCACAATAACATCTAGCACTCAGCTACTCCAACCCAAAATACATACAGGAAGCTCTGTGCAATTTCTTCACATATGCCCGCCCCCTGCTTCTTGTTCTTAAAGGCTGGTTACAGCCAGAAGACGAGGAATCACCACTAAGTCTAGTTCACATTATTACTGAAGTTTTCTTTCTCATGCATCCATCACTTAACATTGTTATATTCATCTTCTACTTGCACTCTCCCTACCTGCATAGCTGAGCAAGGTATAAGCAATGGTAGTAGCTAACCTCCCTTCACATATGCTCTCTTTTCATCTGCATACCCAGTAATTTATTTTCCAGGTTTTCATTATTTATAGTCTCCATTTTGTCTCATTCCCATCTGTATACCTGATCAGTAATGTATCTATTATTAATATCTCATAGGTGTATATATGGCACTTTCACTGACACATAAGAAGCAATAGAAGCTTACTACATTCTCTCCTTAATTCAACATGAGGTTTGGATGTGGAAGGTATAAAAAAGCAGGCTCCAAGTTGGCCAGCTGGCCTAACAAAAGACAAAAAGGCGAAGAAGTGCATCCTCCAACTGACTAACTGTTGCTTATTTCAGCACTATAAAGGCCCAGACAGGAATAGAGAAAAACACCTTCAGCAAAAGATGCAAGACGAAAAAGACAGACATCAATGAAAGAAACTTTGTGCTTGGATTACTAAATGGCAGTTTGAAGGTGGGGGTTCAATTTTGACATGAAAGCTTCCTCCCAGATTTTTGTGCCTCCAGCTGTGCCTACCTGCCCAAGTGCTCCAAGAGGGAAGTTCCTACTCAGTTTTTCTAAGTAACGGCATCTTTACACATCATGTTTTGTGCTACCTCAGTGTTATTTTCCAGCTTTTCTTATGTAAATTATTTATCTTAATAGACCGCACAGCTGTCTTATTCAGGCTGGCAATGATTGGGAACAGTTGAGACAAGCACTTCAAACTTTTGAGTCAATGACGCAGTACGTGGGAACTCATTCTACAGCACAAATAATAATCGGGTCTCACTTTGATCCGGTTGATATAAAAGGCCTGTTGTGTAAACGCAGCTGCATTTTTGTGAATCTCATGTATGAGATGACGCCTTCTGTACCTGAAAATGCTCATTTCTAAACTTTCAATTCATGTAGCATAAACTACTGTCTAGAAAGACTGTGCTTGGATGTTTGCACCTATGCGTGCAGTGGAATTGTTTATTTTTTAGGCACTCACCTTGTCAAACCCTACATACGCAACTCATATTTTGAGGATAATTGTCAGGAAAACCTAGGATGCTGGCCACAAACTCTGTCAGAAAGAAAGTCATCTTAGGACATTTTAAATGGCAACCGTGCCTAGCTGTAGCAGCAGGGGATTTTTCAGCCTGACGGGATCCAGCGAGAACCAGGTGCTTCCTCACTGGCAATTCCTGGACCCGGCTGGATCCGAGAATTTTCTCACGGGCTGATCTCCCGATCTAGCCGGTCCAGGTGTTTTTCCAGAGAAAACATCTGCGGGCTCCGCAGCGCCCAGGTGCTGCCCAACCGGCCGGCGGCGGGCCGGGGAACCTCTGCCTGCAGCGTCGGCATCCCAGAGCCGACTTCTCCTCTCCCCTCATTCCACAACCAGCCCGGCGGGAAGCGAGCGGGCTGTGGGACACCAGCGCGGGCCGCGGCGGCGGGCGGGCCGGCTCCCACCCCCGGGGCAGCCCCGGCCCCCTCGGACACCCTCCCCTTCCCCGCGGGACGCCCGGCAGCCACCCCGGGGCACCGGGGCCGCCCCTGTCACCTTTTTCTTCCGCACGCCCGGCCAGAAGGGGGGTCGGGACGCCCCCCGCGGCGGGCCGGCGGCCGCAGCTGCCACGTCCTGGCTGCCGGGGAGACGGGCGCTCGCTGCAGGACGAGCTCCTCGCCCACTGCCGGGGTGGGTTTTTTGCCGTCGCTTCTCAAGGCCCCGGAGGGCAGGAGGGTGCCCGGCGCGGATCGCGAAGTTCAGCCGCCGTGGAGGCAGCGCGGCGGCGGGCAGAGCCCCCCCCCCACCCTACTCCGCCCCGAACCCCCTCCCCCGGCCCGCGGGCGGCTCCGCGGCCCTCGCCCCGCTTCGCACCTGGCCGCGGAGGGGGCGCTGCCTCCGCCGCCGCAGCCCCGGACCCCTCCGGCGTTACCTGCCCCCGCGCATCACCTCCGTCGGCCCGCGGCGGGAGGCCGGGGCGGCAGAGGTGGGGGGGGAGAGGGGGCAAGAGGGTTCGGCGGGCCGCCCCGCGGCGGCGGGGCCCGCGGCGGGGCCGGGGTCGTGCGGAGGACGCGGAGCTGCCCCGTCCCTTGCCCCTGCCCCGGCGGCGCAGGGCGGCGACAGCGGACCCTGCCCGCCCGGCGGCCGCCCTCCCGCCCGCTCGCTCGGAAGTAGTTGTAAGGAGGGTTGGTTACCTGTCCTATATTGACGTATCCGTATTTGCTAGCTATCCTGTTGGCCTCCGTGAGCCCCCCAGTTATCCGCACAGCCCAGTGGTTGGTGTAGAGGCGCGTCCTGCAGGCGGGCAGCAGGAACCCCAGCACCAGGGTGAGCCGGCAGAGAAGGTCCCCGCCGCCTCCGCCTCCCCAGCAGCAGCGGCGCTTCCAGCCCATCTTCTCCTCCTCCGCACACAATCCCCACAAAAACAAACAAACAAACAAACAAAAAAACCCAAAACAAAACAAAACAAAAAAAACCCTTCTCCTTCCTTCTTCCGAGGCTCTTCTCCTCACCTCCGGGCGGCACCGGCGGCGCGTCCTCCGAAGTTACCCCGAGGAGGAAACTAGGAAGAGCTTGGAGTAGTGCATTGAACCGCCCGGGGGTTAAATGATGAGGGGTTGGGAATAATGGTTATGATCGGTGATCAGTGCTGTCCCCTCCTCCCGCCGCTCTTCGGGGATTAAGTAACTTGCTTGGAAAGCTTCTCGCACAGTTCCCGAGCGCCAGCTTCTCCCTCTGTCCCCAGCTACATGGGAAGTCGTCTCTCCGCGGGGAGGAAGGCTCCTTCTCCCTCTCTTCGCGCTTCCCTCCTCTCTGACTTCCTTCCCCCTGCCAGCGATCTTGTTGCCTCCTCTCCCGCCTCTGGCTTTTCCTCGCCTTCCCTCGCTCCCCTCTCGCCCCGAGTCCGGGACCGGCGCGGCTGCGGCGGCAGGCGGTGTGTGAGTGTTGGCAGCTGAGAGCCTCAGTTCACTCCGGCTCGGCCACCTCCCTCTCCCTCTCCCCTCCCTCCGTCCTCCTCCTCCTCCTCCTCCTCCTCCGCCCGCCCTCCCTCGCTCCCGCCCGCCCGGCAGCGCCGAGGGCCAGGGGAAATGGCAGCCGCGCCGGCCTTGCGCTCCGCCGCCCCCTGCGCTCCGGGGGCCGCGGATACCGCCGGCCCCGGGCGCCGCTGACGCCCTCCCCCGAGAGCTGCCCCCGAGCCCCCGCCGGGCTGCAAGCTCGTCGCCCCGCCGGCCAGGCCGCGGGAGCCGCGGCGAGGTGCGAGGCCTGCGAGGCCGCCGCGGCACCCCCGGCCCTGCCCCAACGGCGTCCCCGGGGCGAGGAGCGGCGGTGGCAGAGCCCCGGGGCAGCGGGCCGGGGGAGCCGGCCGGACACGAACTGCCTCAGAGCCGCTTTCAAGCGTCAGTTCCGGACGAGGAGCGCGGCCTCCCCGGTGCCCCCCCCCGTCCCCGTGCGGCAGCTCCTGCCACCGGGCTGGGAAGTGCTTCCAGCAGCGGAGCGCCTGCGGGCCTGGAAAAGATGGGGCTGATCGGGTGGTGGCCCCGACGCCACCAGCAACGGGAGGTGCCTTAGTGGGGTGGGAGAAGACTCACTCGTGTCCACCCAAGCCCAAACTGTCACTTGCTGGACTAAACCTTAGAGCTGCCACAGTAGCTTTGGACAACCTACAGATTTACTGCCTTTTATTTGAAAGTTAGAATAAGCATCTATGAAGTTCAGTCCAACAGACCTACTATGAGGATCTATTACAGGTTGTGCAGGAATTTGAACATGAGAAGTACTGTTCTAATGTCCGAATGTAAAACCCCCCTAAATGCTGTGGTTTTTTTCTCTCCAAGGAACCAAAGGTGTCCTACAAAGTCAGGCAGCTATCACTGTCTTTTGTCACAGGGACGTGAAGTATGAGAAGTTAAGCTCTTTACAGAAAAATCATATGGTAACATGGAGTTCCTTTTCGCCTCCTGCAAGACCTGTGCTCCTGCCTTTAAAGGCACTGTTGTCCTAGTAAAATAAAAATAGTAAAATGCAGACAGCCAAAACCACATGTTCCACTTTAAAACATTCCCTGCCTTAAATTCGTTTATTTTCCCCGTAAATATCAGTATTATATTAATGACTAGCATTTTCCTGCATCCTCCGATGGTTTTTGAAGGGGAGAAAGAGGGGGAAATCCATTCTCTACTTCCTTGTTTGTTCTGTGTCTCCAAAAATTTATTTGCTGGTGATTATCTTTTCCCTGCTAGTGTTTTTTCCCGTAGTTTGCATTATCATTTGCTCAGTGTATTACAACACACTCTTTACTCCTGTTTGTAGATTCAAGACCTCGACATGGCTCACCTTCCCTGGGATTTCACAGATGATGGCTCGCTGTTTAGCAAATCATTTTTCTACTGAGACCACAATCAACACTCTCCTCCGGTTCAGTGGGAGCAGTGTTAGGCCCAGACAGCTTACATCTCACAGCTAATATTCGTAAATATACATTCATTGAAAATGACATTAAATCTCCTCTAGCAATTAGCCCTCCTTATTGATTGGTTCAATGTTAATTACACAAGTCAGCTCTTTTCCTATATCTGGAGTGCTTAAAGTATGTTTAATCATGAATGGCCACCTTACTGAAGTACATAGCAATCAATGGGTCACAAAACCTGAACCTTGTGCAGTCTCAGTTTGCTTTTCTGAAGAGGATAAATTAAAAATCTATTTTCTGATCTCTTCTCAGTGAATTTTATTGTTGTTTTGACTGCCTTATTTCCTGCAATAGTTGGTGGGGGTTTTTCTGGCACAAAAGGCACAAACTACAAGCAAAAAATAAAGCCATGCTGTCATGTCTCTACTTCCAACTCAGCTTATATGACAGAGTGTTTTATACACAGGCACCAAAGCCTCTAGGAATTGGTAGACTTGATAAATACATCATTGTCCCCAAGTGTCTTTTCCTAATGTTGCATTGCATCACATAGCCTAACAAAAATGTAGTGCGAGTTATGCTGTACCTAAAAACAGCCCCTGAAAAAGGTGGGACATAGTCCCCACAGACATTTTTTCTATGATTATAGAGTCCTCTTTGCTGAGGCCACTGAGGCAGATGGCAATCACAGCTAGTGTGGGAGCGTTTGGACACTGGTCATAATGTGGAACATTTGAACCCATTTCAGTGTGAACCCCAAACTGAACAGTTTTGCTGAGTACCTCATCACAGCCACATCCTTAGGGGGAACCGCATGCACAACCCTGCCCCGTCCCTCAGCAAAAGAAAAAAAGGTGAGAACTCCTGGTCTAATTTAAGCTGTTTTTTTCCAACACATCTAGGAGGTAAATACACTGGGCACCACTGAGGGGGCTGTCAGCATCGGCATAGGTTTGTTCAGCGTTCCTGCTGCATGTGGACTGCTTGTAGCTGGTAGCTGAGCTTGCTTCTGTACCCTATTGGAGGCCAGATAGCTTGCCTGTGCACACCATGCTCCGGGGAAAGTTTTTTTTCTCCTCTGAGCAAGGGCACTAAACTGGTCCGTTTCATCACTATTGTCACAACCTGTCCCTTTTATCTCTTCCCCACCCCCCCTTCATTCTTACCCCTCTGCTGTGATCAAAATCAATATCTGGCTGACTGCTCAAAATGCAAGTTTCCATGTGTCTCTGTCTCTGGCTTGTCCTTTGCTTATTGATATTAATCCCTGAATCCCTCCTCTCTTTTTAGTTCCAAATGATTGTGATCCAGGGTATGACCTCAGTCTCTGTTCTCACTTTCCTCCTATTTGATCTAATTGCCTCTCTTCTCGTTACTTTGCCTACCTATCACTGAAATTATTCCTTCCTTTCTAGCCCTTTCCCAGCCTGAAAATCCTTCTGTCTCACTAGCTCTGGCAGCCTCTCTACTGTACCGTGCTTCATTTCAACTTTCCAGCACTTTTCTATGTGTGTTTCGCAGATCAGTGCTCCAGAGATGTGTTAGGCACCCCGGGGTCATAATTAAGGAGGAAACCACAGAGGGCATGTCTATTCAAAGGAAGTGGCAGCCCAGAGTCCTCCAGGAAGAAGTCCTGCAAGCAAACATGCTGGCCCCTGAAGACCTTCCGGAACAGAGAACGTTTTCAGAAGGAACTGGGAGTACATGTTCATCAGCTTTTGGAGTGGAACAGTCTGGAGCATAGTAGATGAAAGAATACTCTTCAGGGAAGAGAAGAAAAATCTTCAAAGAATGGAGGTTGTGTCAGGGAGTCATTTAGAGGTTGCCTTAGAAAGAAGGATAGTTTTGGAATCCAAAGGAGTATTCAGATTTCCTTAGTTTCAACCATAACTGGTTTTTATATACAGTGCAGCTAGGTCACTTGACACCAGCCACCATACGATCCAATTTGCTGGTACACAGTTCTTTGATCTGCACTTTTCCATGCTTCAGGCTTGCCTCTGATTTTATTTAGTTTTAACTTCAACTGCTTTTGAAAAGAATGAAGTATTTGTTGTTGGTTTGTGGTGTGTTGTTTTTTTTTTTTAAATAAAACACTATGTTTGCACACGATCAATTATATTAGCAGCTTTTTCCTTAGCAAATACCTGCCTCCTTACACTTTGGAATAGGATGTGATCCCTCTTTTGAGTGAGTTGCTGTTCTCATGAAAAGCCACCTATGTATGTCCAAATTTTGAGTGACAGTTTTCACCTGTACATTGAACACTTTATTGCATTCAGCAGCCAATACCTTAAGATTGCTCACCTCCATGGGGCATGCCTCTCACTGTTCCTAGTGCGTAGGCTATAGGGTCTGTACCCCTAACCCTGTGCGCAGTCCACAGCAAAACATGACTTTTATGCAGCAATTGCTGTTCCCACCTCATGACGGTCAATGTGGGTGTGAGCATGATAATTGACAGCCGTCTTTAATGAGCTTTCTGGCAATGCAGAGGAAGAAAGCCTCCTGCCCTGAATGTAGAGGAGACGAGAAACAGGGCGGGCAAAAGTACTCAGTTGGGATAAAGAGTCTGGGGCAGAAGAAAGGAAGAGAAAGAAATTGGGACGGAGATTTGGCAGAGCAGTCCTCTGCCCAGGGTGTGCTCCAGCCCAAGCCTTGCATTTCCCCTGAGCATTTAATGGCAGAAGTTCAGTAATTCACGTAAGTAAATAAAGGCAGAATCTTTTATTTCCTGTCTATTGGTCGTGAAGAAATAGAATTTGGGTCCGGACCTCAAAACAGGCATGAGTCTGGACTTTTCCTGATCACTGATAATTGGACTGATACTGCCTCGTTCAGTTACCACGTGGATTTAATTTTGTTTTTATGAATAAGGCTGCACTGCATATTTTTCCATTCTGTTCATCCCATGTTTCTTTTACCTTTTCTTCTTTGATTGTGTTTATTGTCTTGTTTGAAGGATTGTCTTCCACCTCATTATTGTTCTGACCATACTGACAGGCATAATTGGAAAAGATGCTAGTGGTAGTTGCAAAACTGTCTGAAGAGCCTCCCTCTGCTTGTACTGACTCTTATGCCAGCATGCTTGTTTGCCATCTTCCCATTTGTACAGATACATCTCTTTGATTGGGCTGAAATCTAAACTATCTCATTAAAATCATGGTAACTTACATCTTTCCTTTTTTCCTTTTTTTTTTTTATTATTTCAGAGATCTTGTTGGCAGTGTAAATAACTGTACTAACTTTACTGGCAACCCACAGTGTGTAGCTAGGATGAATGGCTAAGGCATGGAGAGAAAAGAAGGATGGTGGAAGCAGGATTCTTTTTCAGTTGGCTTCAGTGCCTGACCCAGCATCCTGTGACACTAAATCCTGAGTTCTTTTCAGAACAACTGCACATTTTCCCTCTCCAGCTTCTCACTGGATTGTAAAGTTTAAATTATAGAATTCAAATACACGCAGAAAGTGAGCATCAAAATGACATTTCTAGTGTTTGGCTATGAATTTTAGCAATGGAAATTAACTTGGGCCCCTTCAGTATGATGGTGGAAAGATCATTTGTCTGAAATGACTCATCTGAGTGAATTCATCCGCGTCGAAGAAGTTGGGATTTTTCACCCAAGTTCACTTGAGTTAACATTGCAGTTAACTTGTTTCTTTGTTGTCCCCTGAGTCAGGATTATTATAGCTACCCTTTTCTGTAAAACTGACTCAGCTATACTGTAAGTAGCTATAGGATTTTCTTTTCCTATTTTAGTGTCATAGAAACCATCAAATGCAAAAACACTGTTTATTTAACTGTTATTTTCTTAGGCCAATATGTTGTTGTTAGCATGTGGCTGAGTTAATATTCTTGCTAAAAAGAATGGTCCAGCAGCAAGTGAGAACCCAACCCAATTTTCAAACTATAAACATAATTAAAAAGTAGTAGCCAAATATCCTTACCTGAAGAAAGAAAATGTAATCTCACGTAGTCCAGCATGGCCCACCCTCATTTCATGAGCTCTAGTTGGCCTAGTTCCCTTTGTGCAGAAACCCCTCTCAGAGACTATCGCAGACCCTTCACTATTACTAATTACTAATACAGTATTCAGCTGCTTCACAGACACATTCGGTACCTTCTTTGGATGTGGGACTGTCTTCTCAGTCCGTGTTCCCTTATCTTTGTACGGGTGCTTCCATGAGATGTAATCTTGTCGTGATACTCACCTACGCACCTAAGAAACTAACTTCATGACGATAAGGCAATTATGCTTAATCTTCTTTGCCCTCTTCTTTTTGTGTGAGGAAGTAGAAGTCACATCTTTAATCTGAGCACATTTTCCACTGAATAATATATAGAAATAACAGTTTTCAAGCATTCCTTTTAACGTGGGGCTCTCCACTGCTCCCAGTACAACTCCTGTGAATTGTATGCTTGCTTGCCATTTTTTTTGCATGGAACTTGTTCAGTGCAGTTTCTTGGGCCTTGAAATGAAAAAGAGCTTCTTTACTACAGCCTGTGTCTAACAGAAGGTGTGACCTGGAAGTGGTGAGTTTATTAATGGGGAAGGAGGCTGAAAGAGCACCAACCTATCATTTAGGAAGTAGAGCAGTTTTCTGAACACTCTGTGTTCCAGCAAAGGAAGAAGTTAGGAAGGTGTATTTTAGGACGTATAACCTGTATTTGTTTGTGAATGAATAAGAAGTAATTCTGTTATAATTCTGTTATAACTCTCTCTTCAGAGAGTTCAAGGTCACAGCTATGGAACATCCTTTTCTCCTAAGATACAATTCCCAAACTTTCTTGCTCCTGAATAGTGAATAAGTCAAAGGGTTTACCAAACACAAGGGTAGTACGACCACTGGTGGTATATGCTCTTCCTTGTTGTTGTAGTAATTAAATGAATGCCAAGCATACAAAAATGGAAGTTCCCATTTGTTATTAGTTTTAAACAAAATTGGAAAAAGTTTCATCTCTGTCTGGCAGATTTTAAGTCTGAAAGGAGATGGAGGGCAGAAACACGGGCACCCGGTAAGAATGGCCCAGCTACAAAGAAAGGTACTGTGAGTGCAAAGTGGGTTTTTTTCCAAGGGGATTACAGTGATCTCTTAACTCAGAAAGCATTTTGCTGTGTGGATACGTTAAGGAGACAATTCTGGTGTTTCTGTTAAAATGGATAGATAAAATGCACGTCTCTGCTGATGCTTCTGTGCTCTGCCTGCTGAAGAGCAAAGGTGCACTGGCAGTTTCTGTCAGAGCCTCTTTGATGTTCTTTGATTTGTCGCAAAGGACAAAGTAATCCGTTGAGAGCTCTTTCCAAATTGTCTCCGTCGTATCCTTTTGCTGCTGAGAAGTTTTTTTTCTTCCTTCTTTGTCCATGCCAGCATTTCTCCCCTTCATTCTCACCAAGACTTCTATTCTGTATGTCCTACTCATGGGATGTTAATCTCTGTGCTCACCTCTGTTGATTGTGAAAAACACAGGACATCATAGCTGAAAGTTTTCATGAATGATAATGACCATGATGATGTCTATCTAGTACACCATTGCTGAGAGATCCTTGCTAAGGTGTCATATCTTCATGATAGATAATAGCCTAGTGCTCTGTAACTGGTAGTCCATGTTCAAAGTCCAGAGTCCTACAGTGATGATTAACGGTAACTCTGAATCAGAAATTATGGCACTGGTGAGTTTTCAGTAAACCAGCACTGGAGGAAGTAATCTGTGAGGGAAGAGGAGGGATCTGGATGTGTGTAGCTGCTCACTAATTCAGACAACGCATTTCTCCCAGAAAGTTACAGGAATGTCATATCTCGTGTAAGCCTCCCATGTGTTCAGTTGTGCATTTATTGTCTCAACGGTATTGTCTGGAGAATGATGATAACTAGCAAGTGAAATGAACGCATCTATGTCCACAAAGCATCACCTGAGTCTTAAGTTTAGCTAAGTTCTTAGTTGTCCATCTACAGATCATTTTTAGATGGACTTTTGATTCTGTTGTATTGCGTTATATAGAAAGAGTAAGAGAGAAGGGCACAGGAGAGGGAAAATTAGGAAGGAACAAAAGAGGGAATTAATACAAGAAAATAATTAATTACCAAAATGGGGCTAGAGAAGTTAAGCTCCTGGTCAGAGTTACAGCTGAAATAGGCATTTTTTTATAACTGATAAGAATACTGTGTGACTTTACTATGTGAGTAATATATGATTTACGATCTCCTTAAATATTAATTTCCTTGCTGTTAAATGCCCCAACTTTGTAAATGATGTGATACTGACAATAAAGTACATTTTCTAGGGGGCTTAACTGTTTTTTAAAATGAAAGTGATTTTGGTTTGGATTTATATTGTGAGTGATGCAAAAGACAGTTTTTGACACCTTTCTCTGCTGTTAGGAAATTAAACTTCTACAGTTTGCAAGGAAATTAGATTGCTCCTGGAAAAGTTTCACTCATTCTGGAAGAAATATAAACCACTAGTTCTAAGTTACATCAAGTTCTTCTGCACCCATAAGCACTCCACTCTTTCTTCTCTTCTGTGTCAGCCTTACTTTCCCTTTGTCTCTTCTGTGTTGTTTTCTCAGTTGGCTAATTCATATTTGTATTTTTAAATTTCTTGTTTAGCAGCTGAGCAATTACAGAGCAAACAAAGCAAGTGAGAACATTTTCCAACATACCTGTTAAAAGTCTGACGCTTGTCTGTGGCCCTTTGCATTTACTCTGCTATTCTTAATGCTGTAAAATGCAGAATATTCTATGAAATAAATATGATGCAGGGACCTGTTTAATGCACAGAATGCATATTTGTAATAGTTAGTAGTTCCAAAAAAACACTGCCAAAATCATCGTTAAAAAGAAAAGAGCATCTATGGGGAGCCACCCTGAAAGTGACGTTGTTTGCATTTTGGAGAGCTTTAACCTTCCAGTAATCTGAAGAATTGTTTCCTCAGTAAGAGGTATGTACATTACCATGTAACTATCTGCTGAAATACAAGAAAGGATTTGTTTTTGTCAATTCTGTGGGTCATAGCCCTAAACTTGAATGTTCACAGTGTGAGAAGCGTATCTATAGTATATAGATTACCACCACCACTGATATACCAGCTCCTTAAATTCCCTGGACCTTTTATAAGAGTCTAACGAATGCAACAAAATCATGCTCACGGACGCACACAGGATGTGAATGTGGCATTTAAAAGTTATATTTTGAAGCTCTACCCAACAAATAAATCATAATATTTTTTTGGGTTGTTTTGTTTTGTTTTGTTTTTCTGGGAATGCTGCCTTGGGCAAGCCCTGTGTGACCCTGAGAGACAGCAGCTTAAAATGTTCAATCCGTGCTAGCTTTTCCTGAGAGGTAAAAAAGAGTGGGCTTTCTGAAGACCTCCTTCTGACCAGGAGAGTCACATTTCTACCATCACGGAGAGAAGCTATACCCTCTGATTTGCATGATCAGTTAGAACATGCCAACACAGATGGATTTTGGTATATCCTGTGTCAATTCACTTTTTACTTCATCTATCAATCCATGAAGTAAACAAAACCAGAGGAAATATGATCACTCACAGCACTAAAAGAATAAATAAGAAGTGACAATTTTTGGTAGACATTCAATAAAAAGTAACTGAATTCTCAGTCTTGTTACTTCTAGCGTGGCAGAGGAACCCAGCAACATGCCACAGACTCCAAGGACAGTGTCGTGGGGTCACTTAATCAACTGTGTTCTGAGTTGTTTGGTCAGCTCTAGTTCTGGCCAGTTTTCTAATCAACTCCACAGCTGTATGTCACTCTCCGTTGTTATCAGAAGAAATACTCCAGCTTCGCATTAGTGTAACAGTGAGCAGGATCTGGTTTACTGAATCAGGATGATGTGTTTCCAGCATATTTGAGGGAGGGCACTGATTCAGGTCATATAACTCTACAGTGCCAGCTGACTGTCTCTGGAGTGGGTCCAAATGTGTGTTTATTCCTGATTTGGATTCTCTACGTGCACAGACAAGTGTTGTTAACTTGGCTGTGAGATGGTCTCAAGATGACAAAGATGATGCAACCATTTCTGAATAATATTGTTACTGTTGCTTGAGCTACAGGAAATGATGCTTGAAGACTGCTGCATGCATTAGGGGAACAAGAATTCCTCCTCCAACAGAACACGCTTTGTTTGGCACCAGTAATACCACAGGTGAGGACCAAACGGAAAACCTTTCAACATAAACAGAGAAAACAATATAACACAACTGGCAAGCTTTTCATCTCTAGTGTCACAGAGAGGCGCTGTCAGGATGAGAAGTTAACACATGGAAGCCAGCTGTAGCAACTAAAAGTCTCAAGGAAACTTGTTCTTAGATAATGAAATCCATTCACAAGGAATATCACAGAAAGTTGGAGTGACCTGATAAAACTCAAAAGAGATTACCAGATTTATTCTTGGAAAGGCAAGAAAGTGAAGCTCAAAGCCTGACAGACTCTAAAAATGATGAAAATGTGACTGTTAATTCAAAAGTTTTATCTCCAGATGTTCAAAGAAGATTTTTTAAGGATAACATGTTGCATAATACGTTGGAAAACCACCTGTAAGCGTACATAAAACAAACCAAGACAAAATCAGAAAACCAGTTACATTCAGAAATACAGCAGGACATTCCGTGAAAAGCTGCTAAAATTATCTGAGCAGAATTTTGGCTTTACCATGAACTCATTATTAGGAAACCCAGGCTGCTATGCTGCCCCTGGAGCAGCCAGGGAAACTAATTTGGGGAAATGGTGACTTACAGAGAGAGGTTACTATACTAGATTTATACCAAGTGCAGCATATAGTGCCTCAATGCAACAGTGCAGCACACGTTTGATGTGTGCTATGACATTGCTCCTTGCCCCTTCCCTCCTGTGTGCGTTAGGAGCAGACCATGGAAATGACGAGGGGCAACTTGAGGTCATCTCATAACCCTGTATTTATTAGAGAAGCAGCCTCCGATACCTATCATGCTTGCCTGTGTGAAACTGTATATTGCAAAACAAAACAGAGATTTTCCTGCTGCTGCAGACCCTCTAGTTGTCGTAACGCATTGGAAGCTCCAGGTAACATTATTTGCATTATTTGTTGTGTTTGTCTGAATAGGTAGAACCTACAAGTAGATGAAGAGCTGCTTGTGCTTTAGACGTGGCAAGTTAAAAGCTTACACTACCCTTTTCAAACGTTTACAGTAAACTGATGTCCTTAATTGGCTGTCAAAGTAGCATAAATGTTTAAATCATTTGAAGCCCTTAATAAACCCTAATTAAAGGTAAAATCATTGTTCTCTGCATTTCACATGGGCATTTTGCTATAGATCAAGTAAAATCAAGATTTGAACTCAAAGTTTCAGGAAGTCCTTAATAAAAAGAGTCTCATTAGTGTCAAACTGCTTGATTAGGGACCTGATTAAAAGCCATTTGACATTAATGAGACACATTTTACTACAGGCTTTTAAAGTCTGTCCCATATACAAATGCAGGCCAAGTTAAGAAAGCCGATATATGTGTGTGTAACGAATTTGTCTATGAATGCAGTCTTATTTGTGCAGTTGGCCTGCATAGCTCACAGAATAGGAAGACAGAGCGACATACAGAAGATGGCTTACAGCTCACCTTTAAACTCTGTTGATTTTACAGCAAACCTCCTTAAATGTTTTCCCCCTGTTTTATCTTATACTAGTTGCAACTTCTCCCAAAAGACAGATGCAGGTCCCCAAGTTGTTAAGATGTCAAACTGTCCATATTACACATTTCTTACTACAGTCTCACAAGGAGAACAAGCGTTGAAATTTGAACCTTCTTGGATCTGTTTCTTCCAGCAAGACAATATAAAAGGGCTGTACTGTGCTGGAGGTTTTGACAACGTGAGTGCAACAGCTCATTGTCAGAGCTTCACAATTAGAATATTCTTTTCACTTTTGAATGTGGATTCACTTTGAATGTGGATGCCTCCCCTGTCTGTGAGCTATGCCGGGGAGGCAGGGGCGGGGGGACGGGGGGGGGGGGGGGTAAAAGGCTGAGTAACATGCACACACATGTAAGAAATGTATTTTTGCACTCCTAGAACTAACAAATAATGAAACCAATTCTGTTTAACTCATAAATATCTTCACCTTCTCCTGATGTCTACAGGCAAAAATCCGCATATCCAAAAGGTAAATTTTTCAAAGTTTTGCTCTTATTATATTTAATTATTGTCTAAATTGCTTTGTAAACTTAAGTGTAATGTTTGCTGCTAATTCAGCTCTCACATGAAGCTAAGTGGTCCACATGGAAGAAAAAATATCTGTGCCATCAGGTTTGCTTTAAGGATATGTTTGGTTTGTTTTGAAAGTTTGGCTGGAATTAAAAAATGCAATTGATATGCCAACAGTTCTTTGTTATGTTACTGCATGATCTTCTTCAGGAGTGGTCAATTTTCTGACTCCATTTCCTTTGTGTGTTCAGAAGATGTTACAGAGTAACTTATTTGTTTATAAAGTTATCTGTATAATTTTGAAGACTGGACATGATGCTTCTGTTTGCTTCACAGGCAATTCAAGATATTTTCTTGATAGCAAATTTGAAAAAGCAGGACTAGAAGGCGTTGTTGACTAGTCAATAAATCACATTACAGTTGACTGTCAGTCTCTTCAATTTTCCTTTTGGTTAAGTATTTAAGAGCAATACTCAGATTTTTAGGCTTTTAAGTGTTTCTGGGTCTGGAGGACAAGAATTATGCTCGTAACTATGTCTTGCAGGACAGAAGCTTCTTGCTTTGCTCACGCTGTTCTTTGAAGGTCAGGATCTCACTTGCATAGAGGTATCTAGTGTGACCGAGGATAGATTTTTGAAAGATGCTCTGTAAACCCATGTTCTTACTGAAGTCAGTATGCTCTTTCAGTAAGGAAAACAGATCATATTGTGTTGTATGTCTTAATTAGTGACATGTTTTTCCTTTGTGAGGCAGGGACTAGACAAACAGGTGCCTGAGACTAAGATCTTTTTCTTTCTGCAACTTTTACAACGCAGGCTACTCTATATTTGCTATTCTTTGTGTTGGTTCCCCTCTGATTTGTAGTTTGTTTCAGTTAACCACTCTAACCCATTTTGCAGAGAACAGAGGTATATCGGTGTTTGCAGAGTGTGCCATCCCCTTCCTGCTTGAGAAGCAGGAACAGAGCATGGGGTGCTGTTGTGATGATGACCTTTGGCAAGCTGAGATGCAAAGCACCCTGCAGGAATTTGCTCCAGCACAAAGGTATTTAACAAACTGCAATTCCTTGGTGGGACCTAGTCAGTAGGTGGTCCACTTGTCTGTCTGTCTCTCTTTCCTTATCCTCCTCTTTGGCTTAAAGAAGCTGCAGTAAGAGGGGGAAAAAAAAAAAAAGAAAAAAAACAAAACAAAAAAACAGCTATTAAACTGGAAAGACATGTGATCTGCATAATTGCTCTAATTGCAGCTAGTTCTGCAATGAATAGTCCTGCTGTCAAATTCAACAACGACTTAGGGGGAAAAATATCTCCGAGTCCTTTACTATAACATGAAAGACATGAAGAAACTCTTACGATCATTGCCATTCGGTTTAAAGAGCCAGTGACTAATTAAGGACGAGGAGGAATGGTGCCATTGTTGAATTATTAAAGAAAGGATTAAATTGGCAAGCATAAATAAACAAAATTAAACTATGCACCTCTCTGGCCTTTTTGAGTTGCACAAATTGGTATATCAGTCATGCATGACAGAGGTAGTGGTTCATCATCAGTAGGGATTTTCAACATAATTGTAATGAAAGTTGCATCAAATATAGACTACTCCAAATGTTCTGCTATCTCAGGATTCCCAAAGAAACAAAGAAGTAAAACCTCATGGACTATTGTCAGAAGCAGAATGCATCCACAGACCTGAAGGCAGGGTTTAGAGAAAGGAAAGCCAACCAGCCCTGACTCTGACACTAACTCTCTGTGGCCTTGCACAGATCACTCCATGTCTCTTTCTTGACTTCCTGATCTTTAAAATGGGATAATAAAACATGCTTACCTGTCTCATTCTTGTGTTGTGAAACTTACTTAGTGTCTGGATAGTGCATTTGCTATGGAGGAGCTAAAGATTTATAGGCTTCTTTTAAAATTTGTTCTTCAGACATGAGCAGTGATAAAATTTCTGTTCCTATTTAGGAAGCCCAGTTTTACAGAGTGGAAACCTAATATGGCTATCCAAATTTAAATTTAGTGCCTATTAATAAAGAAGTGGCACTGGAGACAAATCTTTGTTACGTGTTCATGTGTGGCCACGGAATATGGCCCCTGAACATACCCTGACTTGAAATATGAAGAGTGTTTTTCCTGTCTCATTTCTACTTCAATTCAAGAGAATTAGCACAGAAATAATTTTATTTTCTTTTCTTCTCTTTGAAAAATTATATGCTTTTCTCTTTGTGGTGGATTGGCCCTGGCCAGCAATTAGGCACCCACCAGCTGCTCGTTCACTCCCGCCTCATCAGGGTGGGAGAGGATTGGAAGAGCAAATGTGAGAATAACCTTGTGGGCCAAGATAAAGACATTTTAATAAGTGAAGGGGGAAAAATGAAGAAAAAAACCCTAAAAAACAAGTGATGCAAAAGCAATCACTCACCACCTCCCACAAGCAGGCTGATGGCCAGCCAGTCTCTGAGCAACAGCTACTTTGGAAGTACTCACCCTCAAATCTTTATTGCTGAGCTTTATGTTATATGGCATGGGACATCATTTTGGTCAGTTGGGGTCAGCTGTC
This sequence comes from Larus michahellis, assembly GCF_964199755.1. NCBI lineage: Eukaryota > Metazoa > Chordata > Aves > Charadriiformes > Laridae > Larus > Larus michahellis. The sequence continues at coordinate 39,885,648 of NC_133930.1, read as the reverse complement.
CCAGCTGTGTCCCCTCCCAGCCTTTTGTCCATCCCCTGGTCCCTCACTTGTAGTGGGCAGAGGGAGAAACAGTGAAGGCCGTGATGCTGTGCAACCACTGCTCAGCAGTGGCTAAAACACAGGTGAGTTGTCAGCAGTGTTTTGGTCACAAATCCAAAGCACAGGACCATACTGGCTGCTGCGAAGAAGTTTAACTCCATCCCAGCCAGACCTAGTACACTGTTGCATCATCTAAAGTGTTTCTTTCCTGGGGTTTGGTCTCATTCTAGAATTCTAAAGTCTTCTCCTCATTCTGCAGGTGTACATTGTATTGAGATGCCTTTAAACCTAGTTCCAGGCACCTGGAACTTTGGAACAGACACTTTGCACCTGGAACAGACACTTTGAAATACAAGTAAGATTCAGACCAGAGGTTATTTCTAAGCTGAATCAAATCCTTAGATTCAGACATACCTGAAGTTAGGAAAGTTAAGATTTGCATGTGAGCTTTGTGCCTTGGGACCACCTTTTACAGTGAAAATGGGTAAAGTAAAGGAAAACAAGATGAAATAAACGCAAAGTTGTACCCAAGATGCAGTGGCAGCAGCCCTCTTAAAAAGTCGAACACAATCTGCTAATTATTTTTAATCTCTTTATTTTTGTGCGTTTTTGTACTTCCTTGTTCTTTCCACAGTATAAATCTAAAGAGCCTGTTCTGGTGAAATATCTGGCCTGCCTGGAAGCGGGAAGTACTGTAAATGGCATAAGAAAGCCTGTACTCATGACATTTCCTGTCCAATTTTGCTGACTCTATCTTAAAACGCAATCATGTTCAAAATTTCAACTGATTTTGCCTGGTTCCATGCCTGTCGTCATGACTGTTTTCAAATCCTCTACCTCCTGCTCCCTGTCAGTCTCTAGGGTACATCTTGGTGCCTGTGTAGTACCTTCTCACAGAAACAGTATTCTGTGGAAAGGGTATCTTCTCTTTTTTTTTCATGATCAGGCAAGCATGGGTAGTCAGAATTATTGAGCAGGATGGCTTTCCGTAGAGGATACTGGTATAGAGTCATGTTATTGTGAGACCAAATGCGGAACAGGCTGGCTGCTATTAGGTATTGTTTCCCTCTGTTAATATTTTATACCGTGTGATATCTATTAGCCTTCTTTCCCCGTTGTTGGTGCTAACCAGGGCCCTAATGGCAGTCTGACCTGTGAGGCTGAGTGCTTTATATTGGTGTTGTCCACCCTCTCCTTACTTACCACACCTTTCCTCGGTTCTCCAGAATAAATGAGCAGCTGTGGAAGACAGGCAGAGAGACCAGCTTCAAGAATGAGGTTGCAGCTGTTTCATGCACTTGCAGTCTCCATATGGAAGCTCCATAAACTGCAGCCTTTAGAGGATGAGGCAGGTAAAGCTCAATCCTACCCCACCTTCCAGGTCCTGCTGATGGCATTTGCCATCTTTTGCTGTGTGCGGCTGCTGCTCTCTGGCCCCTGCTGATGGAGAGTTCCTCCACCCTCCTTTGGCACTTTAGGTTGAATCTGGGCACCAAATAAAACAGATGTTCTGCAAAAAACTGCTGCCTCTGGGGAAAACTAAAACCTGAATGTACCACAAAGAAAACAAATCTGGGAAAAGAGCTGAGTGGAAGGAAGGAACTTTAGATGGCCCTCACACCTTAAATTCTCTGTAAGTAAAGAGGATAACCAAAGAAGATTTAAGCTGTACTTCACTCTATTTAATTTTGATTACGTTACAAATAAAGGAAGCAGCAAAGACGACGAGAAAAGTTCCCATTATCTCTGGCAATGGACAGGTTTAATAATTCTGAGTTTAATCATTTCTTCAGGTAGAACAGAATATCGAGAAAACTTAATTTCATCTGAAGAATGATACACTCCATAGGAAGCTGAAAAAATATATGAATAACATGATTTTAAACACGAGCATCAGAAGGGAGCTAAAATAATAAGAAAGTTCACAATTTCTCCTCATAAAGTAGACTCAAAAAGAATTTATTTTGAAATTCTGAGTCCTCTGAGAAGGCCAGATTTCAAACACTCCAGACTGCTCGAAGACTTTAGGAAGATACCTGGAATTTGTGAAAGAAGAGATTTCCCCATATCCTGATGAAAATTTATGGAAGGTAGTCAATTTTCCAGTAAAGTGAAAACCATGAAAATTGTTACAAAAAAAAAAGAAAAACATTAAAGAAGCACAGAGGACTGCATGTACCACAGATTTGGAGTCCAGTGGAACAGCATGGGCTCTATGAGCTGTGGCTCGGCGAGAGTGACATTAGCGCTGGAGTGTATGCATATGGAGCACAGCACAGACACAGAGAGTAACAACAGAACCGTTAATTCAGAGGATTTTCTCTGGGAGTGTTGAGCAATATGGGAAATGATTGGGCTATTAATTTGAAAGCAATTAGAGCATCTATTAAATTACTTTGGACGTTGTTTCTGGCAACAAATTACACAAAAAGCAGTTTTGTTTACACTGAAGAAAAGCCAGTACCTCTGGAGGTAAACAATTAAACTGTAGGTTTCCACTGCTAAGCTTCTCCTCACTGCAGGCACAGGAGAATAAAATGTTTGGATAGGCAGGAATTTGCTGCAGTACTCTGTGCTGAGCCCTGGAGCTTGTCAGTAGATTCAAGACCCCACAACAGCTGAGGAAGGAGTTGAGGACTCTTACAGAACACTCTGCTCAGAACTGAGAAAACAATCCACGTTGCGTGATTCATGCCTCTAGAAATCCCTTGCAACTTTAGGTGGAGGATTAAAAGAGGATTTAGTTAGTTTTATTGTGCTGGGGCTATGCTTCTGTGTTCAGGAATACCAGAGCTCTGCAACACCAGTTCATCTCCTATTACAGACTTGGACTGGATCAGGCCTGAGTGTATGACTGCATTTCTGTTAAATTAGCTAGAACGATTTTTATTCTGGCTTCATGCTCACTGCAGGAGGACAGGTGATATGTGATTTGGCAGAAAATCTGCCAGGACAAAGTTACCCTTTAAAGAAATTTTTAGCAAATTTGGATCCACAGTCTGAGTTTGTACTAGCTGAGCTACTTTTTTCTTTTAAGACTACAACAGTCTGAATTCAGCATATGTGCCCTAATCTGTCTATTTTCTCTTGAAGGCATGGCTGAGGAATCACAGGGCCAAGAGGAGAGGGTGGAAAAAAAGGTGGGTCTTCTTGACTTGTGTAAAGAGCTCATTCACCAAGGAATAAATAAGTAGGAAATAGGATGTAATACATTACCACTAGGTAAGTGGGTTCCTCTTCCCTTTTGGAAGAGGAGACACACCATATTTGAGAGTTTGCCAAGACAGGCAATGCATGTCACAGGCTGAGGACAACCAGATACATGCTCCCACAAGTATTGCTAGCATTTTAGGGAACGTCTGTCGTTCCAGTCTACGTTTCAGGGAACTGAAGTCAATGAAAGGGTGGGGTTTTAGGTTCATTTGATAGGATGAATAGTTGTGTTCATGCTTTCTTCATGTTCTCTACCAGTTATACGCCAGAAAATGAAACAAAGCAAAATAAAACAAATAGTAACTGTGGTTTTGTCTTTTCTCCTTTCCTGGAGAATCTGGGCATGATAGGAGTCCCAAACTCTGATAGCCAGTGTATTTGTGAAAAATCTTCCCTCAAAGCTTGTTGGATCAGTAAGAGTAAGTGGGAGAAAAGAGCTTTTGAGTAAGACACTCTTCTGTTGCTTCTGTGGCCTTTGGGTGCAATTTCACTGTATCCTTAACTAGATTTAACTGCAGGCTGACACAATGCCCTTCTTCCCACTCTGCACCACCTTCATCTTCCTGCCATCCTTGCACCAGTTTTGACACTGCATGTCTACAGGGTGCAAACTGGTGAGCAAATGGGACCATTAAAGGTGACCTGGTGTATGCCACGTCCACACACTTGTGAGATCCAGCAAGAGACAAGAGAGAGACATAAATGAAGAATACAGGGCTACCCTATTTGATGGCATCCCACAGTCAAATTAGATTTAATATGACATGAAAGAGCATCCTTTGATATCTTAATTCCACCAATAATGTAAGTCAACATGAATTGGCACTGTTGCAAAAAAAGTGTGTGTTCTCTTCCCACCAGGATTACTTGGTTCTTCCCCTCTTCCTCCTCCTAGTAGTGTTACAGCTGCACTTTCTTTCTCTCTTTCTTTCTCTCTTTCTCTCTTTCTCTCTTTCTCTCTCCCTTCCTTCCTTCCTTCCTTCCTTCCTTCCTTCCTTCCTTCCTTCCTTCCTTCCTTCCTTCCTTCCTTCCTTCCTTCCTTCCTTCCTTCCTTCCTTCCTTCCTTCCTTCCTTCCTCCCTCCCTTCCTTCCTTCCTTCCTTCCTTCCTTCCTTTTTTTTTTTCCCTGCTTTGCTGTGTTAATTTTAACCTGGATCAGTTTCCCAATCTGTTTCACTGCATGGTCACACAAGAGCTTGTGCTGTCAGGACCAATTTTGAGTGAATTAGGATTGGCTTATGCTGATTTAAACTACGTAACTGAGTTAAAGCACCTATCTCATCTAGGGACAGAAAGAGAGGGAATGAAGCCCAAAGAGACTTAATTGTCACTTTTCAACTGCCAGTAATTAACGTGCTCATCTTAAAATGGTCTCTGTTTCTCATACATAGCTTGTTCTCAGATAAGCCAATGCACAGATGGGATTAAGTAAGTGCCTGTACCATACTGTAAACATAACTGACTACAATATGCAACTATAAACTATTTGTGTGTCTACATGTAGAGAACAGTTTGTATGTTTATGAGGTTGATGTAAATCTGTCTGTTTATTGTGTACTTTTTAAAATGTTACTCGCTTGGCTTCCAGAGTCCACTTAGCTGTGGCAGCGTGGACTGTGCCTTTAAGGGCTGAGGTTCCCAGGCAGAGACTGTGAGCGGGGGGCTGTGAAGCTTTTTGTTATTATGCGCTGCCAATTAAAGACAAATAGAAAATAAAGCAGATCTTTTGCAAGAACTTTAAGCCCCAGAATGATCACCGCAGGTGTCATCCATCGTTTTCTAAAGAATTTGTAGTCTTAAGAGAAGGCAGGAGGCACTGGAAGGGGACAGGGAGTAAGCAGGTTCGTTTACCAAAATAAGACCAAGCTGTGACACAAAGCACACTAGGAAGAGCAGAAACATTTTCTAAATTGCTTGAGCTCTGATCTTTCCTACGTAGACTGAATTTGCTGCAGGAACTTCCCTGTCCTCAGCATGCCTGTCTGGAGTTGGCTTTGTAGTGATGGCAGCGACAAGCAGCTGCAGTAAGCGGGATCACGTATAGCTATTGGTCCATCACTTTGCTTGACAGGGCACTTCTGTTTTGTTTCTCCTTTTGTTTCTCCTTTGAGCAGACAGATGCTGCTTGTGTGCAATTATGCTGGGTGCTCCACAGGTTTTTCAGTGGACATGAATAGCTACAGATGGCTTCCTTTAAAATAGTATATTATTGGGAAGTTTTTTCATTCTGTATGATAGGAAAGTTTATTTATGCACGTTCTGGGCAGGAGAAATGGGAAAATTAAGAGCAAACCCATTAGCTTAGCTGAAATAATGAAGGAAAATGACCATTGCCTCACTGTCTCCTTAAAAGCAGATGAGAAATTGGTAGACTGAAATGATACTCTTAATCTGGTTTCAGGGATTTTCTCCCTAGGCTTCCATGTATGGCCACCGGTAAAGACAGGATGAGTAGGTTAGAAAAACCTTTTGTCCAACGTCATGTGGCAGATCTTATGTTCCCTGTGCCTCAGAGACATGGGATTTTGGAGAATGAACCCTGAATAACTCGATTGTGGCTTGGTGAGCAAATGTATCTCCTGGAGGTCCTGAGACCTAGGGTTGGGAGGGAGAGAGCTCTGTGACACCAACCCTTTCCCCATCAGCATGCCTCAGGCTTTGCTGTCTCATGGGCTGCTGCTGTTTGTACCACAGCTATGCTAGCCTCTGTGTGCTGTCCACTTCTTGCAGTTTTATTGGGATACTGACCACTGATACAGTTGGTCATCCAAAATACCTGCCCTCAGAGCTTATTAGATAAACTACAGACCAACAATGTCTCTAATAAGACGTATTACTTGGCCTCACATGGCCCCACTATCTCCTGTCCTGTCCCAAATAATCTTTAAGAACTTGAGTGCTTAAGAAACAGAGGGTATGTTCTTGAGTTTTATTTTTCATTCTATAATTCTCCTCTAGAAACTCTGTATAAATTTCAAGATTGTCAGATGGATTTCTTTTTCTGGCTTTTTGGTTTCATTACGAAAAATGGAAGACTGATCATAGGGGAGACTACTAATTCTTTCTTATATTGTACACAAAAATTTGGTGGCAATACACCTGTGGATTCAAGAGAGTGATTGCGTAACTCACAAGGAGAAAGATTACTGCAAATTCATTTGTCGAATCTGGAAAACAGGATGTTGCAAGAAGATAGGAGCTGGGATTATGGAATAATGAAACTCTTCTGTTTCTGTCTGTGTGTATCTTCTGCTGTCAAGATGTTCCATGCATAAATACATGTAGAGGTAAAACCAAAATCTTTTAAAAGTGAAGCAACAATATTAATTTTTAGTTTAGTAGCAGTAACAGTTGTGATTGTTTAAACTTCGTTTAAGTTCTTTCAGTGAGTTAAGATATGTAAGAAAGTGGTCATTGAAGTTGTGATCTTTAACTTTCTTCCAGTCATTTACCTTACAATCATCTTGGGCTGACAGTAGACCTGAAGAGGGAAATCAAAATCCATTCACCCTCAGTTAACACACACACAGAGTATGTGTGTCAGCTAAAAGTTTGTGCTTGCCTAGCTGTATCAGATTAGACATGCTAATGTTTCAGCTGTTGTGCCTTCATGAGGAAGTGTCTTGAACCAAACCTTCACAGCAGTTTGGAACAGATTTTCACATGTTGAGTTAGTTAGAAATGCTTCGGTAGTCTTGTCATGTTTCCTGTCATGACGGCTTTTTGTTGGGCTGTTTTTTGGTAACTCACTGCTGTCTAAATAAAATGTGTTATCTAAGGAACAGGAATTTTATTGGTTGTTTCCTTGTTGTCTCTCTACTTTACATACTTTTACAGGCATTTGTCTGTTAATTACTGTATTATTCAAATGCAAAAAAAAAAAAAAGAAAAGGTTGATGACAAAGGAGAAAAGGGGGAGGGGTGTGTGTGAATGCTACCAGACTATCTAGATGATCAGATAGTAGTACCGAGTGAATAAGGTGGCTTTCCAATACATTATGTTCTTACAGAGACTGACAGAATGTAATCACTGAGAAATTCTGTAACTTTGGATGTATCTGAGATTGGCAGTGAGACTGAGACCAGAGCCTAGGACTGAAAATGTTCAGCCCAAAATTATGATACTCTGGCTCTAGATAGGGATTTAATTTTTCAAAATATTTGTCCCAGGAAACATAAATCACAGAATACAGATCAACTTAGCTCTGACAGTAATAATAGCACAGCTGCCTGCCAAAGACCATCACATTTTGAAGAAGTATTCAAAGTGCTTGAAATGTAAATCTTGTCCCTGAACTGGATCTTTTTATGGTGTAGCTATTACCTCTAAAGAACCGAGCTTTTCTTCATTCTTTACTCTGGGAAAACTCTTACTGAGTTATTTCAATTTGTCTTTTCCAAAAGCCCAGTAGATCTGAGGAAGGAGATAAAGCAACACTTCCCTTCCTCAAAATGCCAATTTTAGCCTTCATGAATGACCCAGGGAGATCTTTAAGTTACAAGTATGGCTGTATGGTGCTCAATGCCGACAGCTCTCTCAGACTTCCCTGAGGAGCATAGGCATTCAGTACTTTGCAGGATCAGACTGAGATGTAATAAGGAAAAGCTCAAATAATACAGAAATATTTGATTAAAATTTCTTCGGGAGTGACTCTCACATCTGTTTTAGACACCATTTTTCTCTCTCTTCAGAAGTCTCTAAGAAACTGAGTTTGTGTTCTCCTTTAGTGACTGTTGTTTGTTAACTAACACGGAAAACAGTGGGGATTTTTGGTGCTTGCACCCAATCACTCATCAGCCAGCAGCCTTCTACAGAATAAGAACTGAAACTACTAGTGGGGAGCAAGCCTCCACCCAGGGCTGCCGTGCCTCCGTGGAGTTCTGCAAGCTAACTGGCAGCCTTAAGCCGAAGTCGGATGAGTCAAGGATGTGCCCCAGCCTCTCCTGCTGATCTCGCTGGTCGCGTCCATAGGGGAACTGTCCAGCAAAACCATGGCACAGTTACAAAACAGAATGGTATCCTTTCCTGTAGAAAAAAAACCATGAAAAATACTGACTGCATTGAAAAGCAGCTATGCTCAAGGACCAGGCAGTTTTCCTTCTCATTTTCTTCCAGAAATTTTGAAAGGAACAAGTGGCTAACAGTTAGTAAACACAGACCCTCCATGCAGGAATAATCATGCCCTGCTCTAGATGTGCATGACTACAGACAGAAGGTGTCTGGTGCTGGAGTTGTGATAAAGAAAGGTTTACCGCTGGCTGCTTGTGACAGAGCATCAAATTGCTGCTTGCATCCTTTATTTCTTCCCCAGAATAAAGGAAGGAAGAAACTGTGCCTTTCAGAGAACGCCTCATGTATCTTTTTATGCAGAATGTGTGACAAACCACAGCTGAATTTTTAATATGCCCCCAAATTCTCTGTTTAATGAAAAAAGTTGCACACTGATTGTATGTTAGTTGCCTTGAGAGCCGCAAAAGGAATGAGATTTAGTGATTAAATACAAACCATGTATTTGTGATGTCCTGTTGTATAGTCTTAAAAATATGATTCAATTATCTGTCATTATAATGAACCCATGTAGTTTCCTTAAGAGCTGCAAGATCTGTCTTTTAGCCTTGCTTTGAAAACTCTGCTTCAGAATTTTCTCCTGTACTAAGATAAAACGTGTAGTGTCAAATCTCTTGCAACAACCATCACTTCAGTTACCATACAACTCCTTTTTAAGATGTGCTTGATATATATATATATACAGTCTGACAAACTAGAGTGATAAATGCCTTACAGGTTTCATCAGATGTTTTTGTATCTTCCCAGGAGCAGTATTTCAAAGAGAACAAATCGTCCTTATAATGTATGTATGTGACTGTGTACTATTTTCTAAAGAACTACTTCATTTAATCCATAAATGTTTAAAGCCATAAACAAAACATAATTCCAGATAACTTTGGGTTTACATTCAAATGTGAAAAGTGAATTTGGCTTATAGCAAGAATAGACTTTGATTACCAGAAGCTTTTCCAGTGTTTTGGGACGTTTTTCGGAGGAATGGGTAAAATCAAATTTAGCTTCTTTTTTTTTTCAACATTTCACAATACTACTGCAAGTTGCCCAAGCAGTAACATGACATATCAATGCAGATGGGATCTGTCATATCTGATTCTTCCTTCCTCTGCCCTCATCTGTCTCTGTTCCTCTCATCTGCCATTCTTTTGATTCTCCTTCCTTCAGTAATCCTGACTCTCCCGCTCTCCTCAGTTCTCCAGCCAGGCTGAGGGAATTGTGGCTTCCACAGTGAAGGTCCTTGTCACTCCATGGCATCCCGCTTATCCTCCCTTGCAGTCTCTTGGGGTCATTGCCTGTACAGACCCATGCTCTTAGCCAGGCACTGTGATTTCTGCCTACTGCAGCCTTTCACTGAATTACTTTCTTCTGACCCTCTTAACTTGTTCTCATTCATTTTGTTAGCTGTTCTTAGCTCTCCCGCCTGATCTTCTCTCCTTCACTGTTCCTTATTCCTTTTGCTTCCTTGGGGTCCTTTTAAATGGTATCCTTCTTTGCATTTTTTTACTATTCCCCCTTTCATTGATGTTGTCCTACTTTAGTGTCACCATGCCTTGCTGAAGAAATATACTGTGAGCATCATGGAGTTTTCTGTTCCACAAAAGATTTTCACTTTTCTTATCCATTTCTTTGTCCCTTGACCAATATCTTTATTTTTCTTTTGTCTTAAACTAGCATGACCTTTGTCCCTTCAATTCTTTGCTATTTCTGAATTTCCTCTAAAACCTCCTGCTTCGTTCCTATCTCCTCTGCCAAGCATTTTCTGCCAAAGAAATTGTCAAGCTTTTTAAAGGATGGAAAAAAAGTCATTGCTTTCACTCAGGAACCTTTCCCTTTGCTCCACCTGGCAGTCTCTCCTCTTTTTCGTGTTTTGTCTTTCTCCTTCCTCTCACCTTAAAGCATTCCCTCTCAGTTCTTTCTTTCACTTGTATTCCTCTTTATTTCCTGCATTTCATTTTTGATGCTCGTTTCTTTGTCCTGAAAAAACCCTCTCTTTTCTTTCCTGTTCTTTGTTTTTCCTTTTTATTTTAAACTTTTCTTTTTTTGATTCAGTGGAGCCTGATTTTTGCTTTTTATACACCACTGAGCTTCTACATTCTACTCTCCCCAAACTCACCAATGTTTCCCAAACTACTTGCCTTTTTATATAGCTGAACTCGTATTTTGCCTGCATAGTAATTTTTTCCATGGGGTGATTGGTCAGTTTTCAGCAGGGGAGGGATTCTTTTTGCTTTCCCTCCTGTCCTCATTTATGGAAGCCAAAGAAGTTATTTTGGATAGTGTTTAGCAGGTTACACAATTCAGATTGGTACAATCAATTGGTACAACCTTTTCTATAAATCATAAAGTTGCCATTTTAGGGTCCAGCATTTCAAAATCTTTCTGAAATGGGAAACAAAGGTTTCTGGAAATGGCTTGGTTGCTTTATATGTCCTTCTGGAATTGGCTGAATAGCTCGAAGAATGCTGAGGCTAAGGAAGACGAGTACACCATTTGTCCTGTATGTCCATTGCTTATCATAGAGCTTTCAATACCATGCCTTTATTTGATTTTAATGAACAGTTATCTGACAGTTGATAGTGTTAATTGATTGTCTATATTTTTTCCCTTATTTGATTTTATTGTATTGCATATGATAAATGTCCCTTTAATTAAAATACAAAAATACTGTCACTCTTTCAAAACTGCATGGTGCCTTTGCTGTTGCTGATATTTTAAATAAATGCACTTCACCCTATTCTGTGGAAATGAGCATTTCAATTCCATATGTTTAGTTAGGTGGATGACACTAATTCAACCTTTCCCCCACAGTGGCTGCAGAAGATGTAAATTTCGGTATGATACCCCGTTTGGGTCATATTGAGTTATGCCCTAGTCTCATGCAAATAAAAATCTTAGTGAGATTTCAAATCAGAGAAGTCAGAATACATCTCTGTGTGGCACTGGCAAATGCCTTTTCATGGGGAAAAAAAGCACCCCTTTTTCAATGAATCCATCTTTTGCATACAAAGAAATGGGGTTGGAAATGTCAATGAGGCAGGGCCAGGATAGAAATGCAAATCCAACTGCTTTCAATGGAAGAGCATTACATTCAAGCTGGAAAACTGATCTTGCAAACCTTACACACAAGGGAGACCTCCGCATAGGGACTATGCTTGTGAACTGTTTGCAGGATTCAGCCCTGTGATTTGAACCTACTGTGAAGAATCCTTGCTCAGGCAGTGGCATTTACATATTGAGAAGGGACTGCAGGTTGCTGGCACAAAAAACACGCACAGAAGTGGTAAAGGTCACAGTGGTAATCATTCTAAGAATTTTAAGGTAAGTTAGGGCAAGAGATAGGTTATTTAGAAAGAAAGGCTACCTGGAAATAGAGACATCTAAATGGTGGAAAAGTGGAAGGATTACATATACTGAGTGTTGAACATAAATGACTCGACAGGGCATGGAACTAGAAGCTTACTTTTGGAAATGAGAATGTGAATCCTCATGAAGAAGAGAATTTGAGAGTATTACTGTGGCTGTATCAGGACCAGAGCAAAACTGACTACCCCATTTCTCCTTTCCTTTTCTTTCAGCTGCTAACTGCTTACTGTTTTCTTCTGTAGTTAACTTCTACTTGCACACCTCTTTGGAATTCCTCTGTTGAGCATCTCAGAAATGTTGAATACACAGAAGGTTAGCAATGTATCATGGCTTTTTTGTTATATCTAAAGAATAAATAAAAAGATCATCCAGAAGGATCAGATTATGAGACTAATTTGCAACAGTGAGCCTCAATTTGCTCGTCTGATTTTGGTATGCTGTGGTAACACATTGTATACAAGTACAGGAATGTAAACATTTCGTATATTGTGTGCAAATACATGCACACGCTTTTGAAAATATGTCTTTTATTCCATTCCTTCCAGCCTTGTCAGCAGTAATAGATATAAAAATATTTATCATCTAGCACCTGAGTTTATTTTTTTAAACTTCAAATTGCATTTATTAGAAGAAAGATTTGTGTTAAGGTTGTGAAGTAGTTGTTACAATCGGGCTGTTCAAAAGTAAGTGTGAACTGTTGTAGATCTACAGTTTGTTTGGTTTGTCTGTAGATCTTGTCACATTGTTTGATGAGGAGCAGAAGGTTAATATCCACAGGTTTGTAGAGCAGCAAAAGTGCTTGTGTAGTTTGTGTTACAGAAGCAAGACCTCACAGAACAGTTCCAATGGAATGGTCCGAATACAGCAGTGTGTAGTCTATGGATAATAAATATATACATAGCAAACAGAAATTACTTCAGCTAGCTGAAAGCCAAAAAGCAGACTAAGCCTTTCCAAACTTTCTCTCTTCTAACTTTATCCCAGATTACCTGTCAATAGGGCCAGTGCAGTTTTCATTAGGTAACAAATCCCATCTCTAGTTGGCAATAATATCCTCTGTAGGAAAGACTGAGACTATGACGCCATGCTGTCTGTTTTGAGTGCTCCTTTTAAAACATTACACATGCTCAGGTCAAAGAACATCCCGGCAGAGGTAAGTTTTATAGGCAAAATAGATGACAGTGGGGATGAGGATTCTATTTACTTTCTGTTCAACTTTTCACCTGTTCTAGAGAGAGAATTTAAGGATAATACTCCTATGAGCTTGTGAACAAGAATTCTACACTTCAAAACATGCCATTCTTGCTGTCTTTTTATAACTAATTTAAGTGTTAAATGGCAGTTACATCCCTCACCTTTCAAAAAGGTTAAATCCGACACAGTAACTGCAGCTGTTCAGTATCCATATCTTTACCAAGCTTCACCCTTCCAATCACAGCATTTTACTTCTGTTTGAATTGAAAGGAAAGTCAGGGAGCATCATCAGAATGGCCCTTCTAATGACTAACTTGCAGTGTGCATATGATATAGTCTTTCCACTCACTGCTACCTCTCTTACCCCATCTGGGTTTGCCTCATTTACCCAAGCCAGGGTAAGAGAAGGCCTTTTAATTGCAATATTCTTGTTTTGAAAGTGGAAAGGGTTTTTATAGGGTTTTTGTTTTTTTTTTTTCTTTTTCTGTTTACAAACCAGATATACACAGAATCTCTGACTGAGCTCAGCTATATTAGTTTGTATTGGAAGATGAAGTATCTTGTTTTCCTAAAGAGTCAGTGGGCCTGATTCTTTTTAAGCACAATCCAGGAATTATGGGAGCTCTTCAGGCATTAGAACTGAGCAGAACTTATTAAAAAACTGAGTAAAGGACAACATTAAGTCCCAGTGCCAAAAGCAGGAGGAGATCTCCCTTCTTATCTCTAGGAACAGCAGTCTTTCTTCTCTTTTCAAATTATTCTAGTTGCCAACCATTTCTAAATCCTTTTTCCTCTTCGAAAAGCACCTTTCATACTTGCAGAAGCCAGACATATCTATTCTTTGCTCTCTGTTGCGCAGGTAGTGCAGATTTGAGGACGACCCAAATAATTTCCAAGACAGATAGGAAATTTTGTGATTAAGAGAAAAAGTTCGTTTCCCTTTGAAGAACCTCTCTGAATCCTGACTTAAATATCTCACTAAACCACACAGGCAATGCAGTGAACTCCTGAACAAGTATCACTGAACTACTGCAGGATGTGAAGGACTCTCTAAGCTGTATCTGACCCAGAAAAGGAGCATGGATTGCAACTTGATTTGGCTTCCTGAAACATTACATCATTGTCAATTACGGGCCTTGGCTTGCTAATGCGTGCAAAGCACTTTGAGATCAACAGATGGAAGGGTCATACCAATACTTTGCACTTGCATTGTTTTGTATTAAAACTGTAATTGAAACCTGGTTTTAATGGGGTTGATTAATATAATAATATAAACTCATTGAAGTATAAGCTCATAGCCATCCTGTTCATAGTGAAGAGATGGTGAAATGGCTGCTTCCCTGATGATAGTCTTGGCAGAAGCCTTGATTCTCTCCTGTGTATCTTAACTGGTTTCAACAATAGAGTGTAAAATAGGAAAAGGCTATTTTGCACTGTTTATTCCACAATGATATTTAATTTGTCAGTCTACTTATGAAATAAAAGGCAAGAAGGTGGCTCCAGCTTCCTGTTTGACTTATTTTCCATCCTGATTTAGCATTCTAGCATTTAACTCTGGTTACATCTTGCTTTTCTCTTTTGCTTTGGAGCAATAAAAAAGTGTGAGCTGTAATCATTTGCCTCCAAGTCAGTTATAAAGTCTTACCGATCAAGGGAAAACACCACTTTTATAATTGAAAGAAAAGGTATGTGTGTGATATTATTTCTACCCAGAAGGGATGTTTTGAAAGTAAAAGTATACAGCATGGGGACAGTTTACTGCCTGTGTTAGATGGCAGATGCAGAGATGGACTTGAGCCAAGGTCTCAGTTATATAAACGTATGGTTTCTAGAGGTGGGGAAATGTAAATTCTTCCAATGGCCCTCTGTATAAAGAGTTGACCCAGAAATTTGGATACAAATGCTCCTTTGCGGTGTTTTAAATTTGTTCTGTGTCCTTTATCTTGAGGCCAGCTGTAACCCAGGGGTGTCAGGGATTAATGAAAAAAATGTTATGTTACGAAACAGAGTGCGTATCTTGTGTGTGGATGGATGAAAGCACTCTGTCATGACTATACAAGTCATGAACAATCAATGGCTGTAGCACTGGTTTTGAAGTGGTTTGTGTCAGTCTATTTTCTTGCTTCACACAGCCAGCAACTATTTCTGAACACTGTTAAAGTCAGGGGGAGCAATTTAATAAGGATTTTTAATGTGATTCTCTAACAAAATAATGCCTGCGATCTGCTGTCCAGCTCCAGAAAACAACTTTTTCATCCATTGGCCAGTTCTCATCAAAGAAGGTGATGCTGCTGAGTATTTCAGGGGAATTGCTGGCTTAACAAAAGATAGAGATCCAAACTAATGTCCTTAGGCAGTCAGTTTTTAGCTATTCCTGAGCTATCTTTTGCCCCGTAGCTGTTTCGAGGGCACGAAGAAGAGCGGATAGACAAAGGATCTAGGAACTTATAGGAAGTAGAGCCAAATATAAGAACTGAGAGTAAAGTTATATTTAAAATTAGTACTCAGTGTAAAGAGTGGAAGAAATAGTTTGATCCAGCAAAAGTAGCAAGCATGGGGATAGTACCATTCTATGCTACATCAGCATAAATAATACCAGTTTCATTTAGAACCAAACTGTAGTGATGCACAACTACAAACTACTGCACAAGCTGTAACAAGAAAAGCAAACAAAAGAGCAACGGGTACTTAGATGGCTCACAATCTGAATCCAGGTCATGTCCTCTGGGTTATACAGGAATACAGAACATGGGAGAGCCCATTGCTAACTGGAGTATGAAATAAGGGGATGGCAGCTCCTTTCTGTCCAGTGGCCCACAGAGCAGGCTGTCATGCAGGACTGGGTGAAGCTAAGCCTTCGGAGGGTTGCAGGGGATACTCTTGCCATGCGACAGCAGTTTTGGTTGGTCATGGACACTTTTTCTTCTTCGCTTGCTACATCCTCCACACTTCTGCCAATCTTTCATTGTTTCTCACAAAACTCGTCTTTTGTGATCCCTCAGATTTCTCTACGTCCTTTGAACTTTGTCTGATTCTGACACTACCTTTTCTTCCTTTATTTTTCCTTGTTTGTGGCTCCTTTTAATGTAATTTACATATATTTTGTTCCACGCTGCTTTTATCTTTTAAAAAACATTTAAAACAAATATTTTAAGATATAGACTGGTCTTTCTGATTGAGCCCTTGATTAAGCTATGCAGGAGACCTTTGCCAGGCTGCCATATGGTATACTTTCCCCCTCACATTGGTCCTGAGTGCTGTCTAGGCCACTGCTACAGCAGTCTCTTTTGCCTTAGACTTTCTGACGTGCGTTCTAGAAGCACCGTGCTTTTGCAAAAAAGAAAGGAATTTGTACTTGGATTACACTGCAGTCTAAAGACCCGTGTGGACTCTACAATTTTCCAGTGATTTATGCTTTCTCAGATCTGAAGAAGCCTTCTGGGTTTACGCACATAAGGAACAGCTAGTAAAAAAAAAAAAAAGAAACAGACAAAATAGGAGGTACCTGCTTGCTTATTCATACCTCATTTTATCCACAGCTATGGACTCCTTAAGCACATGTCAGAATGAACCAGATGTGTCTAGGGTTCATGCAGCTTTTCCAGTAAATCAGAGCGTGCTTTTTATTCTAGGATTTTTTTTTTAAACTTTTGCTTCTGTTCCTGGTCTCTTCTCTTTCACCCTCCAGTCTATACCTGTACAAGGGAAAAAAAGATATCTTGCTTTCTTTGGTGTCTAAAGGCCTTTTTTTTTTTTTTAATATCCATATCCATGCATCAAGTGGTCCTGATCCATTTCCTGTGTTTTCATCCTGATCCAAATTGACTCACCAGCTAATTTGTTGTTTGGTTTTGCTGTTTAGTTACCACCCCCTCTCCAGAGTTGAAAAACTCCTTTGTTCCAGGTGATGACCATCTCTTTGTCAAAGTTTGTTTCGTTAAAACTAACACGGAGCTGTGTCATTTCAAGCAGATACATTAACAGTTCCCAGTGTAATTGGAGGTAAAGACTCCCTTTAAAGAGAAGGAAGAGTCACAGACCTCTGGTTTTGTAGCATATTTTCCAGTCTCTTTGCATCCGTTTAGACTGAGATTCGTGTCAGTCGTTGAGTTCTACCTGTCTCCATCCCTTATGCAGTTTTGTCCCCACGTTTGGATTTGCAGACAAGAAACACTCCTCAGCCCTCTGGACTGATGTTGTTCACTGTTCCAGTTTGTTTTTATGAACAGGTGCTTTGCAGCATTTGTAAATCAGCTTATGGAACAAGGCAAGTGCCAGTGAAGAAAAGCAAGGAGTCGGTAGGGTGTGGAAGAAGGAAGAGGAAAGGAAGAGGAAAGAAAGAGTTCAGTGAGTTCAGGCTCCTTGCATAACATAAGTCTCTTCAATTATATGCCACTGCAACCTCGATCACAACATGGCTGGGATCCTTAACTGTAATGAATATGAATGATAATGATTTTAATTGATAAGGCAGCTGGTTCAGGTGCAGCCACATGCTCGTGACCGACTGTGCCATCTAGGCTGCAGGAGGCAGCTGTGTAAGGGGATGCTGATCCACAAGCAGAGACAATTTGTCACTGCTACAAACTACTCGTATATTCCTCCTTACCATTTGAACAGTTTTAGTTTCATAGTTCTCTTTCTTGAGGAGCAGGTCTGTGTCTTACCCAGCTTCTCCTCTGGTCCTCCTGGGTATAACTTCAGGGGACTCATTTTAAGTCCTGTAGAATTTCTTATTACTAAGAGAATTACTTGGAGAAACAAGATGTATCTTTCCCTGAATGGGCTGAAAAATTTCTCCACTTAAAGATAGAGTGTATTAATCAGCATGGGGTTGGTCCTACATCTGTTTGAAGAAAAAGCAAGTTTCTGTCACTTTTCCAAGTTAAAAATTCACCACCACATGTAAGCACAGATTGAACACATATAAAACAAATAAGACTAAAAAGGAGCATTTCCAAGCAGGTAGGCTGAACTTGTCTCGTACAAAGCAAAAGACAGAAAATACCTCCTAATCAACTTGATATGTGGGGCCATACCAAACGCAGAATTAGTGCCTTATGTGCTGCTTGTTGCAGACATCACCTCCTGCCTCAGAGTAAAAAAAAAGTGAAGACATGAGCCTGTAAGTGCAAAGTTATGTCCAGGTCTAACATAGAAGGCAAGCAAAACGCAAAGCAGCACAAGACTGTAATTCTGAGTTCTCAAATGCCTTGCAAGAAACTTATCAGAGGTGTTAATTAGACCACTTGTGTTAAAGGGAGTCAAGCCGTGCCAGTTCCTGTGCTAACAGTAACTGTTTCTTCTCTAACTAGTTTAACAGGCAGGTAATTGTAATAACAACAGAGAAGCTGCTAGTGATCCCTAACACCTCCTATGACAAAAGATCCCTCAACCCTTTTAAATTTATGCAGACTCCATTGTTTGCAGCAAGTGTTTGAAAGGTGGCAAGGGAAGCATCCTAGCGCTAAAGAAATGTGTTTTCTTTCTCTCATGGGATCCAGTTCAACAACAACTTGAGAACTAAAATGCTAGGGGCAGGTTTATGTGGCATTAGTATGCTATTATATTAAAGAGCAGAGAGTGGCCTGCGAGAGTTACATTACTGTTCTCATGTCCAACATCATAGAAAAACAAACTGACTTCTTTAATTTCTCTGTATTTTTCACAGATCTTTACTTTGCTGCTATGGAGTGTCCCAGCGTGGAGAGGTCTGCTGTAGACTGAGGCTGCATGTGCTATGCATGCACTGGGGACCGATTCACAAAGTGTGTCCAAGGCTAAATGAATCTTACGTTGTAGAGCACTTCCTGTGGTCTTCCCTTCTGCATCATTTGGCTATAAACCTTCTCTAATGCTTGGGACTGCCTTTTACCTTCAGCATGCAGTAGTGAGATAAGAGCAAGCTAATAAGCTGCAATAAATAACTGTGAGCACTCTGTGGGCCCTATGTGCAGTTTGTGAATAACGTGATTTGTTTATTTCTGTTGTACAAGCATGGCATCACAACAACTGAAATCAACTCTAATGGGGGTGATGGGCAGGGAAAGGGCTTCTTGTTTCCTTTTCCCTTTGCACCAGCTAAATATGGGGTTGTTCTGTTTCATAGCAACATGCAAAATTAGTTGAGCTCCTTAACCTTGCCAAAGAAGGCTTGGGAAAGTTAAAAGAGAATAAGGGTTCCTGATCAGCCAGCTGAGGGAAAAAGGGAATGTTATCAGTATTACCCTCAGCTGTAAGATTTAGGCTTTTTCCATTTGATGAAGTATGCATCTTTATTAAGCTCCAGTTAATAAATAAAAGAACAGGCTATATTTAAAAAGAAAATAAAATAAAAAAGAGGCAAGAGGGAGGAAACCGAAGATGCCTTCAGAAGCCAAACATTGGCACAAGTGTCACATCAGTCATCATCACAGTCATCTATGGCCTCATCATCAGTTGCACCTGAGACACACTTTGGCAGCCCTCCAGGGTGTGCAACGTGAGCAAAGACGCTGCAGTTAACTTTGATCGATGTCAGTCTTTCAGCATTTCTGCCAGCAAACTCCTTCGTTGCTCAGTGGCAGCGTTATCCTCAACACAAAATAATTTCTTGGGATTATCATGTGATGTCTTTGCAGAATGTCAGCATGAGACTTCGGCTCTCAGGCCTCTACTTGAAAGGTGTAAATCTCTCCTCTCATTTATCTTACGATCTTAATTTATTATCTTTTCCACTCCCGCACCCCCCTCTTGCATTTTTAAATGTTTTGCTGAATTGCTTATGAAAGCAAGAACATTTGCTCTAGGTAGGCATGATAAAGCAGGCAGGAGCTCTGTGTTATTTCTGTAGGTCATTTTACTGATAAACCTCAGAAAAGATCCAAGTCTCATATACTAGCAGTACAAGACTGGACTTCCGCAAGAAGAGTTTGTCTCACGTGGAAAAGAAGGAGTTGAAGTTCTAAGGGAAACAGATTGCAAAATGTACTGTGGTCAGGGATGTTTCCTGAATCCAAAGTTTTAGTGTGTTTGTAATCATCCTATATTACTCCTCCTGTGTATGGTATTTCAGGTGTTGAGATTTTTCAGTCACACTGCAGAAGTGCACAACAGATGGGCAGCAAAAATAGTTTGATCTCATGTGAACTGTTCTTAAGTGAAGAAGAACAAAATCCATAAAACTAGATATCTAAATCCCTTTCATGTCAGTGAGAATGTGGCACCTGGATTAGATTGCATTCACCAACAGAAGTTCTGTGCATTTGTGCTCTGTCAAATGCACAAGTACTTAAAAAAACTATTCTCTGGACAGGACAATTTTAAATGATACTTATTATCTACAAGAAGTTTGTGTGTGTGTGTGTGTTTTAATTTTACCACAATTTGAGCATATGTCAAAACTCATTTCTGCTGAAGAGTTCCTGAGCGAAAAGAAACCAAATTAATATTGGAGTTCAGCTAAGCAAAACTAACTTTCCTGATGGAAACATCTTTTAATGACAATATTAAGGCTTTGTTTTCACCCAAAATGGTAATTTTCTGGAAATAAAAAACATTGCAGTTGAATTTCTTTTAAACCAGCCCTACAGACCATACAGTTTAGCAGGTGTCTGTAAGTCAGGGACAAGATAAGTGGACTCAGACAACATCCGTACAACTTAATTTGTAAGTTGGAGGCTGTGCATCGCACAGAATAACAGGCACAGTTACACAATGTGTTCTTTCAGACTGAAGAGAGGAAGAACATGCCTCTCTCCGGCGTTACTTTCCCCTATTGGCAAGTTACCATTATAACTATCATCTGTTTTAAATACTGGTACCCTCTAGCGTTCACTCACAGTAAAACTTGTAAAGTACATTTCGTGGAAGCTGATTCTCTGCTTTTAAATGACAATTTTTTTCCTGCAATGCATGTCTACATTAGAATAGTCTTTTATAATGTACATGATTTTTCCTTATCTTTGTTAGAGACTTTTCGCCTAATGTCTCCACCTGTATATCAGACTATTGCAAAGTAGACATAAAGGATGTCCAAGACAGCTGGACTCTTTCTCCTACAGTGTGAGTTAGTGGGATGCAAAAGAAATTCATTGCTGAGGATGTTTCCTTCTTCTTCTGGACTGTGAATGCTAGAGGGAACATGAATTCTCATGGGGGATGCACCTGCATTCACAGGAGTGGAATGATGGTCATTTTACAGACCTGATTTAGGTCATCAGTCCATGGCCATGATAAATCAGCCCCAAGAACCCCAAATTTCCTCAAGAATGACAGGTCAAGGAAATTATTGAAACATTCTGATTTTTGTTTGCGGTGACAATAAAGTAGTTGGGTGGCATACTTTGGCTCTCATCTTTTCTTAAATAGTCCTTGATTAACTGCAAAGGTTTTACAGGTGTAATCAACAGTAAGTGTGTTCCTAGAGATCAAGTTCTTAGTATCTTCATAAGTCACAGATAAATGGCACCTGAAATTAATTACCTGGTAAAATCACAGTAGAAAACATAGGATTTGGTTGTTCTGTGCTGCGTAGATGCTTTTCAAGGGTTAGTTGCTTGGGGTTGGGGTTTTTTTGACAGGAAGCTTTGGCAAGGAATAAAGCTCTCACCTATTCACTGATGACATCCAGTTGCTGTGAGTAGAAAGATTAATTTGCAACAGTGTTGGTGGTGTGAATTATGACACCTTTGTAAGCTGAAGTAGAAGTGCAGAGAGTAAACAGCAGTAATGTAAATATCCATGTGGAAAAAGCAGTGAAGTGATATGAGGAAGTGAATTTTAAAAGTCATGATAAAGTTGACGCAAAGCATTAAAATGTATGTCTCTGATAACTTGAAATATATGGAGTGTTTCTCAGTAAGAAACTGCCACTTATAATAGGAGCTGTTGGCTAACTGTAAATTTCTCCCTGTTAGACAGCATGGGTTCTCTCTGCTGTGGACATCTAAAATGTGTGTTCAGTAAAGCCTGGAAGTGCTGGCTGCAGACAAGATGCCAATCTACTCCTTAAATGTTGGTTTGATATTGTAAACAGAATTTCCAACTTTATCTCTGCTGCAGTTAGCGACTTCCTTTCTGCAGAAAGGAAACTGTTGAGTTGCGCAAGGCTGTTGTAGGGTTGGACTGGCCTTTGGCTGGGGCAGGGCAGGGAGCTCAGACTCCCTGAGTTGTCTTTTGAGGCTTTGGGTTGCTTCGGGCGTTTGTATTTTGCAAGGGCATTCACGTCATCTGATTTTATGCTGGTAGCTTTCAGGTGCCTTGATTACAGCAATAGGAACATCAACCCAGTATCTACAATGGACTATGCAAATGTCTAAGTAAGGTGCCTGCCTTGTCCATTTATCACACAGGGAGACAAATGCTACACAGGGAGAAAGAGCTTAGCACTGGAGGGCTGCGAGTGCCGCACAGTGAGCTAGGCTGCATTCGCCTCTTGACCTGAGCTTAATATTTTGATAGTTCCAATCTCCTTTGAAGAGATCTTGAGGCAGGTTTTGCTTCTGTCTTTCTGAAGGATTTAGTGAATACTCATTTAAGAAAAAGAAAAAAAGCAAAGCAAAAACCTTTAGTCACCTGGCTTTTCTTTTCTGGCCGATCTTAGGTTTAATTCAGCAAGCGTTCCCTTTATTATTTATTAGTAATACTGTTGAGTGCTTTTCAGTTTGAGTAGGTCAAGACTTGCAGAGATATTCCTCCTTCTGTAGACGGGGAACTGAGGCACAGAGAGATGAAGTGGTTTAATCAAGGGGATGCATAAGATCGGAAATAAATTTATATCTCCCCTGCCCAAATATACCACACAGAGATAATCTGTCCCTCTCCGCTGATTCCCAACCAAAGCCTATGTGAATCTTTAAAATTTATATCTATGTATGAAAGTTATACTCTACAAATCATTCATATTAATGAATTCTCTTCCTTCCTTTGTTAGTGTTTGGAGTGATAATATTTTAGAACAAAGTATTAAAATATAAAGAGAATCAGTGAACTGATGATTGAATAAATATTACTGGTCCAGTTCCATTTGTGGCACAATTCATGTGACAAATATATCCTCATTTCTAGCACTTACGAAACGTTTGGTGTGCCAGTATATTGCAGTTCTACCCTGAGAACCTACTTGTTATTTAAAAATTTTTATTACTATTTGAAAATTGGTGGGTTTTTTAATACTTTGTGCTTTTGTTGTCAAAAGTTTCTCTGAAAAAGGTGTATTTTTTTTTCACCTGTTTCTTGGGTGGGCAAGGTAAAATTCAACCTTCAGACGAAGACCAGTTACTTGATCTCTGCTTGGCAGACGATAAACCCTGCAGCTTCTTTGCATCAAAAGTACTGTGTGTTAGAAACACTCTGTTTAATGACACTGAACCTGCAAAACAGAGATTGCCTCCTATTCCCAGTGACCCTGGGGTTTTGTCCTTTCAAACTGCCGTGTATAAAGCTGCATTCAGCAGATTGGAGTTTGGATCAGCAGTGTGGATGGTACAATAAGTAATAGCTCATTGGTTTCCATACTGCAGCAAGAAATCCCCCTCTCATGCATTGCTGTACTTTGTATGTGCAGTCTCAATGGATTTGTACACATTCTTCTCCTTGCTTGGTTTTGGGGGAAAATGTAGTATGGCAGCAAACCTACTTGAAATCAGTGAGGTGACATTACTTCTGTTATATAGCAACTCAGACCCTGGAGAAAAGCAACTGGCAGGAGAGGTAAATCTGCCTTTCTTTAGCTTTTATAAGAGAATCTAGACAATATGATGTTTTCCAAAGCTCTTGGCAAAGAGGGCTGCCGGCTTATGAAAAGTTCACATAGTAATGGAAGTGCACAAGACAAAATATTTTAGTGATCGTGTAGAGACTGGTGACTGGTTTGAGTTCTTGGACTGGTTTAAGCACAAGTTACATCTCTGTGAAATACCACAGTGTGCTGCAGGAAAATTTGTCCATCCTTCAGACAGAAGTGGTGTTGGCTTACTGATGTGTTTGTAGGTCTGCGTTTGCAACCCATTTTGGAGGAGTTCATAGAGGAAAAGGTGCTATATCATCATAAAGCAATTCTTGGCTCTCTGAGGAAGACCTCCTTTTGTTAGGAGGCCATCAGTGGCCAAATGCTGGTTATCCCACAGCAAGGTAGCCTTACAATTCATTTCTTGTAGGTCTGAAATCCACTGGCCAGCTGACACCTGGGTATTTTGGAGGGGGGCCCTACCATGGCTGGAATTTGTTCACACTTATATATTTCAGATGAGAACACCAAAACAGTTGACAGGGGTATCAGGAAGATGATTGTGCCGACATTTGTTTTAGGAGACCTGGATTTTTGCTGACTTTGGACAGCATGTCATAGTCTTCATGTCAGAAGGATATGCCATGTTTTATTCCTCCGCATGTGCCAAGAGAACATATTGGCCCAGAGTGGAGACACTGGCTGTAATGTCTTGCTTGGCGGATATATAAAGGTTGAGTCTGCACAACAGCAGAGAGACGTGCATCCAGGGGAGAGCTCCTGGACAGTGAGTCAGTTATCTGGTTCTGTTCCAGCATCTGAACTGGCAGATCAAAGTGGTAGCCAAACCTGAAATGTCATTGCAAATCTCCTACCCTGCAGGCCAATTTTCCCCAGTCTTTTTGTCCTCTGGATTCTCACCTACTAGCGCTGCCCTGCTGAAGGGCACACAGCTCCACAGCACCCAGGAAAGACAACAAATAGAGATTTGATTTTTCTGACTGTGTGATTAAAAGTGAGAAAGGCAAGGTTTTAATTTTCTGAATCACAACAAAAGATAAAATTTTTGTCTCCTTGATCTGCATTCTTCTCTGTCTCTGTGCAAGATGTACCATTACAAAGGACTTCCTTTATGTTTCAAATTATATATAAAAATCCTTTTTAAAGCTGCTAATGCCTAATGGATGTAGCTGTGATAGTACAACAGTGTCAGTAGTGGCTTTCATGTTGGAAGACTGGAAACTACATGAAAATCTAGACTAAGAGGACAGAGGAGGAGTTAGCTGAGTCTACTTCTGTCTGAAACCGCTCACCTGGGGCATGGAGCTGTTTCACCATCAGCCCAATGATGGGCAGATTACTGGTCTGATCAGGTAAGTGAACCAAAAAGGCAGCAAGGAGAAGTGACAGATCATTTGAACTTTCTATTGTATATGAATTTTTACAACACCCATGGTGGACTAAAACTGAGGTTATTAAAATGGTATGCTTCGATTGTGATGCAGAAACAATTGTGATTTGTACAAACCACAGTGTCCGTTCAGCAGAGGTAGCTCAATATCAAATCTTAATTTCTGTTGTCTTAAAAAGTGTCAGGATGTAATATTTTTATGGACAGGGCAGTGGGTTTATTCTCAACTGATGTAACAGCCATGAAAAATTGCAAAATTTTGGATACCTGTAATGTGTTGCTGTCTAGTCCCAGGTTTGGATAACTTACACTGATGAGTGGGTGCTCTGGAGTCTATTAAATGGCATGAAGAAAGCAGGTAACAGTCTTCCAGTACAAGACTGAATAGCAATCAAATGAAATTAGCACCTTTGTTTCCATGCATCACGTGAGCAACCGGAGCTGCTGGGCGAGGCCATTACAAGCACAAGAAATTCACCTTCATTCCAGGAGAGACTGGATGGGCACCCCAGGAGACAGATCCCCAGGGCCTTGCTGAAAAGGCAGGCCACTTCAGATTTGCCATGTCCCCCGAGAAGGAAATAAGAGGCTAACAGAAGACCAGGGCGTAAACAACATGGATGTTGGCCCCCTTATTCTGCTTATTGTTGCTGTAGGTGACAGGTCGGTAGGCCTGGTCTGTAGTGGTTTTTTGTATAATACTGAGCTGTTATTGCATTTTAATAAACTTCACCATCCAGCTAGCATCAAACTTGTCAAGCCTGTATAAGGTAGTAGACTGGAAGAGGAAAGGGAACAAGGGAATTATGATTCTTCTAATTTTGATAGTGGAACTGGTTATAAAACCTGAAGTCCAGCAAGCAGTGTGTGCTACAGTTCTAAAATTAGTGTTAACCTGACAGCGACGTTACAACCTGCTTTGTTCTCGTTTCTGCCCAATCTGTTTATCAATGTTTTTAATGGGGAAAAACTTGGTTGTGGAAGCTCTGGTCCCTCTCCCTCCCCATGCATTTTCCCTGTGACCTTTTTGTGCGTGTATGCAAACTACCAGGATAGTTCTGCCACACCTGGATTGGTTTGCCAGTGTCCAAATTAAGATGAATAAAAAATCTTGTGCTTTCAGGCTTAGCTGATCATAATCTCCCGCTGCTATACCCAATACTCCTAGGAAGAGTTGGTTTCAGCCAGTAATGCCACTCGTGAAAAAATTTTACTCTACAGAACTAGTTTTTGCAAAATCTTGAAGGATGATGTAGAACTTTTTCTCTCCCTGCATCTTTCTCAGTATGCCAGTCATTATTGAGCCTTGAGTGACACAGCAAATGTCATGCCAGTATTGCAGTTTTCAGGGACTTCTGCCTTGGGTTTTCTGTGCAGTGCACTTTGTGTTCTCTATTTAATACAATTTGAGACTAGACAGGGTGACTGCTTTTGACTGAGAAGTTAATTTGTTCTAGGTCTTTCAGCAGTCTTGCTCTGAGGACTTTGTCCAAGACACGGGTCACCATGGCCACCACGTAGTGTCTAATCATAGACTTGGTTAACACCCTGAGACTTCAAGACCAGTTCACAATCATTAGCGCAATCATAAACTCTTTTCTTGGACTCCCTTTAGGTGCTTTTAAAGGCATATTTGCTCTCTCTTTTGTGAAATTTAAGTGTCCCTCACATTTCTTATCTCCTCTAAATGCCTCTATTCTCCTTTGATAGCTAAAATTGTTGAAAATACTAAATGATCCAGAGCTAGGTCTTGTCGGAAATAAGATTTCCTTCTGCTTTACTTTCTGATATACTAGTGAAGATTACAGATACAAATTTTAAGGAGTGCTGTAAGCTTTCTCTAACTGTCTTTAAAGTTTGCATGATTTCAGCTCAGTTGAAGCTTAGGAAAGTTATGCTTTTTCTCATTAGGATTATTCTTCTGGTTTGTATTTTTCCTGGTGCCATGTCCTATAGACCAACGGAAGCCCATTTTATGAAGTGTTTCCTAATGCAATAGTTCTTGTCATAGGAGGCTCCTCATAGTGTAATGGCTAGATCCAGCAGGCTGGGCTGATGCAGCTGCCAGGGACAAGGCTCCAGAAGAAACACAGTTTTTCTGAAGTCAGCAATGTTGCACTGGTGTTATCAAGAAGAAAATCTGCGTACATTGTTTGAAACAGAAGCTTTAGATTTGGCCGGGAGGGAAAGGGGAAAGGAGGGTAGGGACACAAAAATATACCAGACATAACTTTCACAGCAGAAGTGAATCCTTTGCTTTCTTTAATGTATGTTAAGTGCACGTGTACATGGTATACCTGTTAGTCTGCAGAGCAACAGGTAGAGGACTCCAGATTTATTGTATTAAGTCCAACAGCTTCTGACTTAATAGATATGTTTCTGACTTACCTACAGGAGAAGCAAAGCTAGGCATTTATCCAGGACAAATTTAATGAAGTAGAAATTGATTGTGCATTTTGTTGGTGATTCTTCTTCAGCTGTCCTCTTTTTGCTGTTCCTCTAGGCGGGTCTCTGATCCTTTTGTCTAGGACCACAAACTAGTGCCTGCCTGGTCTCAGCATTTGCCAATTATTACTATTCAGAGACAGCCTAGAAACTATACCACTAAACATTTTGTAGGACTCCTGAAGCCGTAAGTGTAGTATCTACTAGCCAGGTTTTTAAATTTCCCAGTGGGAAAAAAAAATTGCTCAGGATCTTCTTTCTGTGTAAAGCCTCCTCTGCTCTACGCAATGCACATACTGACATCAGTGTAAACAGGAACTTCCAGCTTCTTTTGGCATGATTATTATTATGACTTCACTAGGTCAGCTTGTATCATGAGATATCTCAAGAGGACAATACACTGAGGTTTCTTCCTACAGAAATTAAAATAGTTCTCTTGGAAGAAGGTGATATGTTACAGGGAGGAACTACACAAAAAAAGGACATTCTTTCTGCACTGATGTTGTTCAATGGCAAGTAAGAGACAAGGAGGTACAATAGGTCAGGTAGCAGGGACTTTTTGAAAGTAAATTATCTCCTTAGTTAGGCATTCAGAGAGATCAGAAGGAAAAGATGTAAGGGAAGGTGAGACAGATATGCTATGCAGACACAAATTTATGGAATGTGGAAATCTACCGCCTTATTCAGCATGGGACCTGTAGTCCTGATTTCTTCAGCTTTGTTCTCAAACTTTCTGTAAGACATGCAACAAATTACCATGTCTTGGTTTACTAATCAAACTGACTTACTGCCATGTTGTAAAGATTAGAACATGTAAAAGTATTTTGATGGCTAGTCGATACATTTTTGGTGATATGTGTTCACTACTTTGATTTTACAGTACTTCCACCTTGAATGCAGCACTTCAAAAGTTTCTGGAGAATCTTAGGTATTGACTTACAGGGTGGTTAGTTATTAAATTACTACAACAATAAGAACAATTATTTAGCAGTCAGGGTGTATCAGAAACTAATGAATGTTTGCATTTGTATGACACACTGTCACTTATAGCACAACAA
This sequence comes from Larus michahellis, assembly GCF_964199755.1. NCBI lineage: Eukaryota > Metazoa > Chordata > Aves > Charadriiformes > Laridae > Larus > Larus michahellis. Next base: position 39,857,153 of record NC_133930.1, on the reverse strand, counting down.
AATGCAGTTGTGCGGAGTGGAACACTATAAATCTTGGTTAGGAAAACAGGCTCTAGCTTTGTTGGCCATACTCACATAAAATAGCAGTAAAAGATGGTAGGTAACACCTGATTTGGGAAATGAAAAGCAGTGAAGGCAGCCCTTCTGGAGTGGCTGACGATGTTGCCACTCCAGAAAACATTGTGCAGTAGTTCACTTTCTGCACAACAGGACACAAAAAAGATAAAGTGGGAATCACTCTGTCATTCTGATGTGGTTTCCTTTGCAAATAATAAAAGACGGGAATTTTACTTTTCACCACCATGTGTGCTTCCTATCAGAAACAAATACATAACTGTACATAACTACAGTAAGAGAGAACATATTTATTGGCACTATAGACACGCTTCTAACAAATATCTGCTTTTCTGTGATGGACAAAGTGTTGCAAAATGGCTGATTGGAAATACTGCAGAAGAGTGAAATTCATAGAAGCTGACAAATATTATTAGGAAATTTTTTCACTCATACTGGTTACAACATTCATTTCAAATCACATTGTCCTGTGTAGTGGCAGTGTTTCTTCTGTGTAATTCTGTTGTCACTAGAATGCCTGCTTTGAGATGTAGAAAGTGTATTAGATGTCAGCTTGTCATACAGGGCCATCAAAAGGGCAGATAATTGTTTAATGGACAGTAGTACTCAACAAAAATTTAAATACAGCTTTCTGAAATGTGAGAAGTCTCTTAAACCTGTCATTTTAGACTGATGGTTGTCTACAAGACTTTGAAATTGATGCTTAATTTTAGTAACATATGTACAAATTTTAAGACAGTAAAATTCCCTTAATTGTGTTAATTAAGAAGACAGAACTAGCATAAAGAGTTTATTTCAGTCAGATGTCTGGACATATATGCACCTACTCTACCAGTTGAGGTTGGAGCTGGGAATGAACATATTTAAGACCTCCTGTTTAGCTTTGGAGGGGCAAAGATTTAAGAAATTCTACTTCATTATGAAGACTGAGGTGCAGTGGTTACTTCTTTTATCATTTACATTCATTCTGATTTGTTTCTTAACAAAGTAGGATCATTTTTACTTGCAGCATTAAGCAGCTGTCAGTATTCCCAACTATTTTTGGAGCACTAAAACCAAGCGACACCCAGCTTTTTACATTCAAGGCCATGATCGTGACAGCAGAGTGACACATAACTGTAGTGCAAGTATCCAAAGGATGATAATGAGTTTACCAGCTGGGAACAAAGTAGAAATTGTATAGAAAAGGGTCTACTTAAGGATTTATGTGAAAGCATTTCATTAATGCCTTAATCTACATTGATTTTTGGTATCTTCAAACTAAAGTTTAAGCCTCAGCATTTCTTTTAAAATGTATTCTCCTAGGACATAACGCTGAATGTGATTTGTAATAATACAGCAACCAGATCTTGGCCTGATCTTTAGTAAACATCAGATTTATTTCTGGCAATGTGAACTCAGTTCCCCAAAATTCCCTTGAGGGACAAAGCTCCATTTACAGCTATCATAAACGGTGTTTCAGTGGTGTAAATCTGCTGAGTTTTAACTGCAGTGCCAGTCAGAGCTTCTGAGAGAGACTTTTCCTCTCTGGACCTCCAAAAATGTTTCAGAGACTGGCACCAAGAGCTCCCAGCCACCTTTCTGCTACACTGTGCCCAGGCTGGCCGGGAACTGAAACCAGGCAGCGTTTCTGAGTCCTGATGGCTCTAGGTCTGGACTGGTGCAACAGCTCTGAGTCAGGAGGATAACTGTACACTTAAATCCCTGAAATATCTGTCCAGTTTCCATATATTTAAGAGGAGGAATCGAGGTAGTAACTGCTTTAGCAAATCACAATATTTTAAAGAAGTAAGGTGTCGGTGGGGGGTTGCTATTAGAAGTTAGTTTGCTCTTTTGTTTGGCTGAGACACAAAGTCTTATAATTTGAAGAATATGTGTCAGGTGACCTCAAAGCAACACCAGACTTTAGCAATACTAGGGACTTCAGAACAGGAAACTTTCTTTCTAGTATTACCTGCAGAGTTTAGCAGAACAAAGTGGACTGACGGCTACTATTTGAGTTTGTTCCAAATAAATGCTGACTAACCAGACCCTTGCCTTTTATGAGTAAGGTCCTGTGGTCTTCAGTGGAAGATGGAAAGCAAAATTTTACATCTTTAAGTAAGTTCCTTCTGCAGTTTACTAGTAAATGCTGCAAAGCTTCCCATCGTTTGCTAACATCTTTGCTGGTTGAAATTCAATGACAATAAATACAGCTATGTTTTAACAAGTAAATTATATTTATTTAGCTGCAGGGGTTTGGCAATACAAAGACTGGCTTTCAAAATATGATAAATACTCATCCTCAACATACATTTTGGGTAACAAAAAGACACTTCTTGTTGTGTAGGACAGTCTTCTGCTAAGTGCTAGCTCAGCTGGAATTAATTTGTTTTTGTGGACTGTTCACGTAGCGTGATACTGAATTCACAAATCAGCAAAACCAGTCATAATTTTGAAGGCTTCATTTTATAAATAAAATGTTGCTAGCTGCCTTTATTTGACTTTCCAGAAACCCAGAAGCAGAAACTACCTCATAGTAACCACACAGCTCCCTTTCTGCCAGAGACCAACATACACAGTGCTCCTTTTTTTATTAGAAATCTATAGTCCTTTATTGACATTTTATTAAGACATTCATTGAACTGGTGGCTAGGTATTAATTAATGTTAGTTATGATTCCAATCAACCAAAAAATAATGGAGCAAGGAGAGAGCATAATGGCAACAAAGTAAAAAGGAAAAGGAAGAAATAACCTGTAGGTCGTCCTACACATTCCCTGGCTGGTGCTGTGCTGCTCTCCACAGTAGATGTCTGCCAGTGCTTGTTCATGGTAAGGTGTTTGCCTTACCAGTAACAGGCACTACTTTATCAGTGTTGCTCTTTGAGGTTTGGCTCCTATTTCTTACTCTAGTTGGCTACTTTGAAATTCAGGTTGTGTTTTTGGTCCCCTGGAAGTTATCTGCCTTATGAAGAGCAGATTAGGGAAGACAATTGTTCTGATTCTTGTGTTCATGAACAGGATTTGACAAAACAAATGTATCAAGACCCTGATTAGAGAGTCCTTTGTGTTGTTTTTTTTTTTTCTCTTTTTTTTCTTACAGTCCCAGAAAGGAAAATAAAAGAAACAACCAGACTGCAGATGTTGATTTGCATGTTAAAGCATACAAATGTGGGGAAAGCAGGAAACATACCATTAAAACATGGATCTGCACTCACGTGCAATAGAACTGATCCAAAAAGGAAGAACAAAAAATAATGTACCACGCAGTGTGTATACAGTGCCTTTTAAAGGGAGCTGCTTCCCCCAGACAGATCTGACCGCTGCTTTGCTGTCTGAAGCAAGAAGATACAGATGTACGGAATTTGCCTTGCAACCCTTGTGTGGTCCACAGAGAGGTAAATGGACCTCCGGTAAGGAAAACAGTGAGGTAGGCATGTCGACTGATGAAAATTTGGCAGTAAGTTACTCCCCCATTTTTGAATAACTCCAAAGCTCTAAAATTTAAATGTAGAACATCTTCCGTTTCCCTGATCTTATATGGTGATGTAGTGGCTCTACAGTCAGTTAAGGAAACCTCTTGACTTTTCTTTCTATGCACAGTTTTCGGAAATTAGTTTCTTTCTATCTAACATTTACTGCCTGTCTCCATGCAGAAGGGATAATAGCTTCAGTGCTGGGAATTTTAAGGACACAGTATTTTTAGAGTCATAAGAGTTTGGAAATTCAGAGACCTGTCACTTCTCAAAAACTGTTGAAGCATTTTTGTCACCTCATGACTAGATAAAAAGGTCAATTTTTTTTCACGCTTAGTAGCAAATTATACCTCTTTCAGAGCAATGTTATCTAATGGATAATTCAGTCTTTAAAAGAGAAGTTACAGATCTGCTGGACAACCCCAAATGTATTTGGTAATTTCCTCTTTATGTTATTGCACCATTGCTATTTTTATTGTAAAGATGTCTTTTCCAAATACAACAGGGACCTTATATATGCAATGCTTGTCTTTCCTATTACTGGCAGAAAGGGAAGTCTTAGGAATGTTGCTTCTATCATTGACATATTTAAGGCACATGGACTTTCGAAATATAATACAATACAATAAGTGGAATAAAGTAATTGTTACCTGGGGTGGGAGTGTACGATTTAGAAATACCTACTGTTGTTGACCACTGCCTGATTCTGACTGCTTGCTTTTGGCAAGGAAGGTTTTAATAATATGCAACTTAGTCTTCTAAAGAACAAGTCAGTGCATGAGGAAGGCTCCAAAATTGCCTCCTCATTCCCACCTTTCTTCTCTGACTCTATAGCCAGATGCCCACACGCCGCATTAAATCGCTTCCTGTGCATCGCCTTCAGATTTCTAATAGTCACTTTATGCAGTTTTTTTTCACGGAGGTCCTACTATGCCTTTTCTCTGTCATAATTGTTTCCAGATCCTTTTGTTCCAAGTATTCTCCTGAACTTGGCAACAAGATGGCCCCCTTCCACATGAACTCAGAGAGTACAGCTGTGCAGTCCAAATACGTGGTCCATCCTGATTTTTGCTGTGGGTCTTCCTGGGACCCACAGTAACTGACAGAAAGGAGCTAATGTACATGTCTTCAATTTCCTCACCTTGTGGGGCAGGGTACATATTCAGCTTTGCACAATTTTCTTCCATCCTTTACGTCTATACGGCATATCATGTACCCATATTGTAGTATATGGAAGCTAGGATTCAGCCCTCTCAGTCTGCCCTGCAAACTGTATCAATATCGACAGGTGTACTCTTCGCTGGGTAAAAAACTGGCTGGATGGCCGTGCCCAGAGAGTGGTGGTAAATGGAGTTAAATCCAGTTGGTGTCCAGTCACAAGTGGTGTCCCCCAGGGTTCGGTGCTGGGGCCGGTTCTCTTTAATATCTTTATCAATGGTCTGGATGAAGGGATTGAATGCACCCTCAGTAAGTTCGCAGATGACACTAAACTGGGCGGGCGTGTTGATCTGCCTGAGGGTAGGTTGGCTCTGCAGAGGGATCTGGACAGGCTGGACCGATGGGCTGAGACCAATGGTATGAGGTTCAACAAGGCCAAGTGCCGGGTCCTGCACTTGGGACACAACAACCCCATGCAGCGCTACAGGATTGGGGCAGAGTGGCTTGAAAGCAGCTCGACAGAAAAGGACTTGGGAGTGTTGGTTGACAGCCGGCTGAATATGAGCCAGCAGTGTGCCCAGGTGGCCAAGAAGGCCAACAGCATCCTAGCCTGTATCAGGAATAGTGTGGTGAGCCGGACTAGGGAAGTGATCATCCCCCTGTACTCGGCACTGGTGAGGCCCCACCTCGAGTACTGCGTTCAGTTTTGGGCCCCTCGCTACAAGAGGGACATTGAGGTGTTGGAGCATGTCCAGAGAAGGGCTACAAAGCTGGTGAGGGGCCTGGAGGACAAACCTTATGAAGAACGACTGAGGGAGCTGGGGTTGTTTAGCCTGGAAAAGAGGAGGCTGAGGGGAGACCTTATCACCCTCTACAACTACCTGAAAGGAGGTTGTAGAGAGATGGGGGCTGACCTCTTCTCCCTGGTGACAAGTGATAGGACGAGGGGAAACGGGTTCAAGTTACGTCAGGGGAGGTTTAGATTAGATATTAGGAGACATTTTTTCACTGAAAGGGTTATTAAACATTGGAATAGGCTGCCCAGGGAGGTGGTGGATTCACCATCTCTGGAGGTGTTTAAAAAAAGGGTAGATGGGGCACTGAGGGACATGGTTTAGAAGTGGCTCTTGTCAGGGTAGGCTAAAGGTTGGACTCGATGATCTTAAAGGTCCCTTCCAACCTCAACAATTCTATGATTCTATGATTCTAATATTTTGGTGAGGCCTTTTTACATTGACGGCCTTCGGGCAAGAGGCAAAGGGACTCCAAGTATTTCGAAATTCAATCGCTCCCTCATTGGCTTTTCCTATCACACTCAAATAAAGGTGACTACCCTGCTAGAAATAGCCTGTGGCCTCTTCTTTGCCCGCTAAGTGAAAGGAAAATGACCCAGTGAGCCACAGCCCACTGCTACTCTACCCTGATGACACTAGTGACGGGCTGTGGGAATGGGACTCTGTCTTCAGTAACTCTGCCACATTTGTTTTAAGCTGAGCAGATGCAGGCCAGGAGATGCAAACTGTGCTCCAGCTGTCACCAAGTAAGTGTGCATGTTTCTTCATGAAAATAACATTGTAAAGATGAATCCCTTTTCCTCCTCACCACCTTCTCAACAGAAAGCAGTGTCTGGGTTTTGTTGTTGTGTGCCTGAAGTGTAAAATTGCTCTCAATCTGTACAGATGGTAAGGAAGGCGAGACTGTGGTTTATTGTCAGTGTTTGGGTTGTTCTACTACTATCTCATCCTTCTTTTGTACCTTGGAAGCTCTAGAGAGTAGCAGTAAGTTATTAACTTCATGTTTGGACTGAGCTCACACACTGGAGCCCTGCTCTGTGATTGCCAGCTCTGCATGCATACTGCAGCAATATAAATCTAATAAAGATATGCCCAACAGTGGCCAACCCCTGCTCATGCCTTCATACCCAGACAATCAGCTTCAGAGCAGTATTTTATTTCTTCATAGGCCTTTTGCTTAGCTACTTCAGGATTTTTAGTGTGATTTATCTTGTGACAGTTGTCTGTGTTCTTACCGCAAAAGTAAAGAAAAATCTTCTCTTACCACAGAAGTACAGAAAAATAGAGTGTAGCAACCCAACCGAGAGATGAAATGGAGAGAACATTTTGTTATCTATGTAAAAGAAACAAGGAAGGAAACCCAAAGACCTCCAAAATTCAAGATGCGTTTCCTTTTAGGTGCATTTGGTAGTTCCATTTATCTCTCTGTTTGCCTGACACCTCTCAGGGTAAAGATCCCATTTCTGGTTGCTTATAGTTTTGCCAGACTTTAATGATTTTGGCTTAAGTTTTCTATGCTGTGTTTCTGACTCAGCCTGTCTTTGGAAAAATTGAGTAAAAATGGTTCAGCTGTTTCTGAGAAGAGGATTAGAGCAAATTGTATTGTTTTAGTCATGTTTTTTTAAAAAAAAAAAAAGAAAGAGAGAAATTCTTGCAAAGTGTTTGTTGAGAAGTGCTAGCACTGCAATGTTTTGGCAGAGGAACTTGAAATTAGGCAAGTGGGTTGCCTTGGTGACAGGAATGTGCTTTTTCATCTCTATGAAAAACTGCCTAAATTTGGCCAAGTTATAAGCCTTTGAAAAATCTTATTCACATGCTCAGTAGAGACTTGTTAAAGTTTAGCAGCCAGTTCTCCAAAGACTCCATCTGCGCTGAACGTGCACACTGCTGGACTGACTGAGGAGGGCTTTACCCGCAATCACTGCTCCCATGGGCAGCGGGTCATGATGTAGCTGCCATTTGGGAGTAAGAAAGGGAGGAGAGAAGGATTTGCTGACTAAAGAGGTTGGAAAGAGGATTCAAAAGTTGGAGAACGGGAGAAAGAAGACTGACATGGGCATGGCATGAGATGATGGGGACGGAAGGGGAGCGGTAGAGCATGCAGCACTGGAGGTGAATCTTGCAACTTCTGGCTCTGAGCCCAGTAGTCCCCTGGTCTCAAAATGTTGCGGAATCGCTGTGAAATGGATGAGTGGTATGAAAAGTAAATTAATAATTCTGTCTTCACTGCAGCTTTATGAATAATGTAGAGTAAATAAGGCATGTGCCACAGTGAATGAAGAGGATCATGCAGGAGTACTGAATAGCTGTCATTCAGTAAGGGCAGCCCATCCTGTGCACAGAATGAGGCTGGAGTCCTGTGGAAAAATAGCATGTGGTAATTTAATTAAAGACTGTACCATTATACATGAGCACAAGGGGGCAGAATTAAAGCTCTGAAACTTCAATCCGGTGCTAACTTTGAAGGCTTGACTTCACATCCTTAAAAACCCGGATAATACAAATTAAGAGAAAAGCACAATGAAACAGCAGTTTCTTTCCATCCTGCAACGGCAAATAACCAGCCAGGGAGAAAATCTGAAAACAGAAAAACACAAGAGATACCTTCATGAAGTTTTTTTTTTTTCTTTTTTTTCCTTTTTTTTTTTCCTCTCTGAAGCTTTGCAGTATGTCCTGAATACCGCTGCCTTGCGGATGTTTGGAAAGAGAGGAGGTAGTTCCTGCCTCTGTGGACTCTTCACACCAAAATGTTCTGCTGAAAACTCATTGAGGAAGGCAGGCTTCAGCCCAAGCGCCTTTGATAAGTACAACTGCAGTAGTATAGCAGGAGGAAAAAGGCAGCCTTTTAAACACGCAGCTCCAAACCACTGAATTTTTAAATACATCCTTAGGAAACTTGTAAAACATGGATTATTGGCCTGTCAGGCTAAACTATTAGACTAAGATATGTAAACACATCACTGAGGATGGGAAGGATTGCTGATTGCTTTTTGGTGGGTTGGTTTTAAATGGCAGAGAAAGAACTTGGTAGACTATATCAAGACCATAGCTTTGTTTTCAAATAAATAAAAAAAACCCAAAACTGGGACACTCTCTAGTGACCTCTTTTAGGGTCATAAAATATGCATAGAAAAAGCAAAAAAGTAAGTATTTAAGAAAATATTTATGTCAGTATTGCTTCTGCCAGCTTCTGACTCAACAGCAACACAAGCATATTTCTTGAAGTCAAGGATTTCTTTCCAGTAACGTAGTGTTTTGAATTCGTTTATCACTGAATGAGTGTCATTAACATTCAATTTGAGCAAAAGAACAGCTTTTATAGTGGCTATGCTCCTCTGATTTGTCCCTTCATGCCAAACACTATTTATCACAATGAATGCTTGCTCCACCGACTGTTTGTTCCTGGTAAACACAAGCAAATTCTTTTTGGCAAAACCATATGGCTTGAACTAACAAACTGGAGTAATAAAACCCCCAAAAAGGCCAAACGAAACCCCACCAGGCCCCAGAATGACCTTGTTCTTTTTGACTGAAGAAATGAAAAATGAGGTTATTTGAGTTTTCCCTGTAGAAGTTCCTTGGACATCACAGAAGTGATTGTGTTGCCATCTTCCTGGCACTCCTCCTTTCGAAGTTAGATCAGCTCTGTGCTCATTCTGAAGTTAACCCATTTTCTCCCTCCTACCCGTGCTCCAAAAGAGAAAGAAAAGGTCAGCTCAAGCAGAAGTGAAAGGATGCGGAGATTAAATGTTCATCTGGAAGGTTAAGAAAAGTCAAACCTGCAGGAAAAAAAAAACCAACAAAACCAAGCAAAACAAGAGACAAAGAGGAAGACTAATAAGGGTGACCAAGCAGGATTGTTCTACAATCATCACTCCACTTTGGCTCTGTTCAAGTGTGGATCATTTGCCAGCTGAGTGTTTTGTAAAGGTATCTTGTTCACCAGAATTCAATCATAGGAATACGGCAAAAAGGTCAGACTCTGAAGTGAGTAAGTATTAGACTAAATCCATAGCTTAGTGCAAAGAGTAGTCAAGCATGTTGTTTTCACAGATTTGTAACTGAATTTTCTGCTGGTGAGCTCCGTGGGTGAGATCTACAGCGTTCTGGCAGAAGAAAACTCAGATGTGTGAATGCAGACCAGGCGTAACATATCCCAAGGACTCCGCTCTCCACTGCATTGACTGAACATATGAATTGACCTCAATGGGGTCAGTAGAGCCAGATTTAGCCTCTCCATGCCCTTTTGGAAAGCAATTTGTCAAGTGGCCAGATTGCTCTCACAGATGTTTCTACTGTGAAACTGTCCTGGGGGACTGACATGAGCCCTCAGATGGGTCTATTGCTTGCAGACATGTTACCCATTGTCATCTTTGCTGCTGGAATGGCCATCCTCTATTGCCATAAGATTTTACCTATCCCAGTAGTGAATGGAAGGTACTGGCAAGTGAAAACAAAACAGGGTAGGGCATGCAGTCCTAGGGGCACGCCCTCCAGTATCTCCCCAACGCTTCTCTTCGGGAAACTCTAAATAGCCAATATGATGTCCAGACGGATGTCAACTAATGCCACACAGTATTCTTAAAAATATCACCCCCTTCATCCTTAAAATTCAAATCCAACACTGCATTCAAGAGAGATTTGCTATTTAACAATAGTATTTTCCAACAATACTGTAATAACGTCCTCCAGCAGAGCTGTGAAGTTCCTGGAAAAAACGTTGCTGGTGGTACCTTAGCATAGGAGTGGTGTGAAGCCTCTGAGGATATGACTGCCAAGCCACTATTTAGGAAATAATCTCTCCCCTCCTAAAAATGCTAATAA